>NW_011475958.1:20997-21484 GCF_000754665.1 Bison bison bison | reverse complement strand
TTATTTTTGTGTATGGTGTTAGAAAGTGTTCTAGTTTCATTCTTTTACAAGTGGTTGACCAGATTTCCCAGCACCACTTGTTAAAGAGATTGTCTTTAATCCATTGTATATTCTTGCCTCCTTTGTCAAAGATAAGGTGTCCATATGTACGTGGATTTATCTCTGGGCTTTCTATTTTATTCCATTGATCTATATTTCTGTCTTTGTGCCAGTACCATACTGTCTTGATAACTGTGGCTTTGTAGTAGAGCCTGAAGTCAGGTAGGTTGATTGCTCCAGTTCCATTCTTGTTTCTCAAGATCGCTTTGGCTATTCGAGGTTTTTTGTATTTCCATACAAATTGTGAAATTATTTGTTCTAGCTCTGTGAAGAATACTGTTGGTAGCTTGATAGGGATTGCGTTGAATCTATAAATTGCTTTGGGTAGTATACTCATTTTCACTATATTGATTCTTCCAATCCATGAACATGGTATATTTCTCCATCT
>NW_011475958.1:18408-20897 GCF_000754665.1 Bison bison bison | reverse complement strand
CTTTGTCATATATAGCTTTTATTATGTTGAGGTATGTTCCTTCTATTCCTGCTTTCTGGAGAGTTTTTATCATAAATGGATGTTGAATTTTGTCAAAGGCTTTCTCTGCATCTATTGAGATAATCATATGGTTTTTATTTTTCAATTTGTTAATGTGGTGTATTACATTGATTGATTTGCGGATATTGAAGAATCCTTGCATCCCTGGGATAAAGCCCACTTGATCATGGTGTATAATCTTTTTAATGTGTTGTTGGATTCTGATTGCTAGAATTTTGTTAAGGATTTTTGCATCTATGTTCATCAGTGATATTGGCCTATAGTTTTCTTTTTTGTGGCATCTTTGTCAGGTTTTGGTATTAGGGTGATGGTAGCCTCATAGAATGAGTTTGGAAGTTTACCTTCCTCTGCAATTTTTTGGAAGAGTTTGAGCAGGATAGGTGTCAGCTCTTCTCTAAATTTTTGGTAGAATTCAACTGTGAAGCCGTCTGGACCAGGGCTTTTGTTTGCTGGAAGATTTTTGATTACAGTTTCAATTTCCATGCTTGTGATGGGTCTGTTAAGATTTTCTATTTCTTCCTGGTCGAGTTTTGGAAAGTTGTACTTTTCTAAGAATTTGTCCATTTCTTCCACGTTGTCCATTTTATTGGCATATAATTGTTGATAGTAGTCTGTTATGATCCTTTGTATTTCTGTGTTGTCTGTTGTGATCTCTCCATTTTCGTTTCTAATTTTGTTGATTTGATTTTTCTCCCTTCGTTTCTTGATGAGTCTGGCTAATGGTTTGTCAATTTTATTTATCCTTTCAAAGAACCAGCTTTTGGTTTTGTTGATTTTTGCTATGGTCTCTTTTGTTTCTTTTGCATTTATTTCTGCTCTAAGTTTTAAGATTTCTTTCCTTCTACTAACCCTGGGGTTCTTCATTTCTTCCTTTTCTAGTTGCTTTAGGTGTAGAGTTAGGTTATTTATTTGACTTTTTTCTTGTTTCTTGAGGTGTGCCTGTATTGCTATGAACTTTCCCCTTAGGACTGCTTTTACCGTGTCCCACAGGTTTTGGGTTGTTGTGTTTTCATTTTCATTCGTTTCTATGCAAATTTTGATTTCTTTTTTGATTTCTTCTGTGATTTGTTGGTTATTTAGCAGCGTGTTGTTCAGCCTCCATATGTTGGAATTTTTAATAGTTTTTCTCCTGTAATTGAGATCTAATCTTACTGCATTGTGGTCAGAAAAAATGCTTGGGATGATTTCTATTTTTTCTAAACCTGAAACTTTTTTTTGGTGATGAAAGTTAATTATTTTTTTTTAGTAAATGATTGCCTTATTATCAGTTCAGCTGTTTACAGAGAAATCTTTCATTTTGAAGATTATCTAGACTTTTTTATACAGACTCTATGCTTTTAGTCTTTGGGGCATTTTACTTAATTACATGTAACTACTGTGTATGTATTTTTAAACATAACAGTTACTGACAATTTTCTTAACACTTAGAATATGTAAAGAAGTACACATACCCTCAAGTCTCCCAGGAATACGCCCTGTGATTGGCATGATGAGTACTTTGTCCTTCTTCCTCATGAAATGTTTTTGTTTTCCTTACAGTATAGGTATAGGTACTTTATTTTCCCTGTTTATCCAGGACAGGCAATGCATATAACATGTATAAAACTGAGGCTTTATTCCTCTGACTCACAACGTCATAATTTTCCTTATTCCCCATTTATTTTGGTGTTATTGGTGTTAAATTAGAGCTCTCGTGAAATTAGACCATTATTTACAAGAGTTAATTTACCAAGAGTGATTTTATTATGTAAAGTGTCCTCTTCTTGCTGAGTGTTACTGAGATTTTTTTCTTTATCAAATGAAAATGGAGATATTAATGGGGATTTCAAATTACACTGTTTATTAGTATAGGACCAGGCACGCTATGTTCTTCTGCTGCCACCTTGTGGAAATTAATGAGATAGTTAAAACCAAAGATTATTGCGTGTGTCTTCAGTCGCTGTGTCAGACTCTTTGTAAACCCATGGACTGTAGCCTACCAGGCTCCTCTGTCCATGGAATTTCCAGGCAAGGATACTAGAGTGGCTATGAAAGGGTAAGTAGTAAAAACCTCCCACACTGAATACTCTAGTAAGTACATTATTTTAATAAGCTTATGTACATCATTCAGTTTGCATTTCAAGCAGGTTCCTTGTCATTTCAACTCCTTAAATTCTGTGGGTGTCTACACTGGAGTCCATATTGAAATTTGGTATAAGAAGCCTTCCTAAGGCAACTAAAGCTGTTTCAACTCCCAAAAAGATAGGACTGGATGAAAAGACCTGTAAAACACAATGTCTTTTTTTTTTAATTTAATTTAATTTTATTTTTTAACTATACAATATTGCATTGGTTTTGCCATATATCACAGAGAAGGCAACCAACATGAATCTGCCACAGATATACACGTGTTCCCCATCCTGAACCCTCCTCCCTCCTCCCTCCCCGTA
>NW_011475958.1:17602-18308 GCF_000754665.1 Bison bison bison | reverse complement strand
GGACTGGATGAAAAGACCTGTAAAACACAATGTCTTTTTTTTTTAATTTAATTTTATTTTTTAACTTTACAATATTGCATTGGTTTTGCCATATATCACAGAGAAGGTAACCAACATGAATCTACCACAGATATACACGTGTTCCCCATCCTGAACCCTCCTCCCTCCTCCCTCCCCGTACCATCCCTCTGGGTCGTCCCAGTGCACCAGCCCCAAGCATCTAGTATCGTGCATCGAACCTGGACTGGCGACTCGTTTCATATATAATATTATACATGTTTCAATGCCATTATCCCAAATCATCCCACCCTCTCCCTCTTCCACAGAGTCCAAAAGACTGTTCTATACATTAGTGTCTCTTTTGCTGTCTCATATACAGGGTTATTGTTACCATCTTTCTAAATTCCACATATATGCTTTAGTATACTGTATTGGTGTTTTTCTTTCTGGCTTACTTCACTCTGTATAATAGGCTCCAGGTTTATCCACCTCATTAGAACTGATTCAGATGTATTCTTTTTAATGGCTGAGTAATACTCCATTGTGTATATGTACCACAGCTTTCTTATCCATTCATCTGCTTATGGACATCTATGTTGCTTCCATGTCCTGGCTATTATCAACAGTGCTGCGATGAACATTGGGGTACACGTGTCTCTTTCAATTCTGGTTTCCTTGCTATGTATGCCCAGCATTGGGATTGCTG
>NW_011475958.1:3797-17242 GCF_000754665.1 Bison bison bison | reverse complement strand
TTGGTGGGAATGCAAACTAGTACAGCCACTATGGAGAACAGTGTGGAGATTCCTTAAAAAACTGGAACTAGAACACAATGTCTTCAAATGAGAAAAATGTGGGCTATGTTAGCATTTCCGTGACTCTTATGGTATTTTCCCCACTATTTGAAGTAATTTGTGTTACTTTATTGAAATGGGTACATTTTTGTAACTTTCATTTGCAGGAATCAGGAACCCCAGCCCTAAAAGGCCTTTCCTTTACTGTCAGACCCGGTGAACTGTTAGCTGTGGTCGGACCTGTAGGCGCAGGAAAGGTACGTTCTGATGGGTTTTGACAGCTTGATAACAGCCCCGGTTATATTCTCAGAGTGGAGCCCAGAGCTGAGTGTGACTCAGTTTGAATTCAGTGTGTCTAGAACAGTGTTTCTCTAGGTGTATTCTGTGGAGCATTCATTTTGTGAAAAGGTTTTGTGGCAAATAAATCTGAATAAATGCACACAGTGTTTTCCTTCTTGGTGCTTCACATTGCCCAGTTGGGAACCACTTGTAAAGCACTGAACATCTCAGTGAAGGAAATTATTGATGTGACAGCTGTTCAGAATGGATGGAGACAATGGGGATTTCTTTTTGTCACAGTGGCCCCTCCAGGAAGTCTGGAGGTGGTGCAGGTTCTTCCAGGAAGTTCTGAGCATTTCCCCACGTGACCTGACTTGGTCCTATCAGTGCACATGTAGTGAATGTGCAGCCACGTGCTGGAGATAAAGGTACAGACATGAGTCAGGGCTCGACGCCTCTGCTCCAGAGCAGCAAGGTTCTGGGATGAGACAGATACACAGGCAGGTTATTTCAGCCCAGGGCAATGAGCACTCTGATGTGTAGACACAGACAGAACACACCTATGTGTTGTAAAAAATTTGAAATTTGCACATTGACTTAGTCTCATGTGTTTTGTGCAACAACATACAGAAACTTAAATGTGGGATATGTACATGAAAGGGTGATGATTTCCTTTATCATGGACTTTTGCTCTGCAGACACAACTCACTTCATAGTTTAATTCATCATCTTTGTTTTTTTTTAAGATTTTTAAAATTTTTTAACTGAAGGATAATTGCTTTACAGAATTTTGTTGTTTTCTGTCAAATGTCAACATGAATCAGCCATAGGTATACATATGTCCCTTCCCTCCATAAAATTTTTTTAATGGTGTTTAACATAAACAGTTTTTTTTTTTTTAGTTGTTCAACTTTACCTGTCCAAGTAAAATTTGAAGCTACTGTATTACTTGCTTTTTACTATTTATCCTATCTGTTCGCGTGTCTTTGTTTTATTTAGTTATTTATTTGCTTCTTTCCTTCTTCTTGGATTATTTTCTATTACTTTATCATCTCTCTCCATTAGCTTGGAAGTTATATGTGTTTTTTTTTTTTCCCAAATCTTCCCACCCTCTCCCTCTCCCACAGAGTCCATAAGACTGTTCTATACATCAGTGTCTCTTTTGCTGTCTCGTATACAGGGTTATCGTTACCATCTTTCTAAATTCCATATATATGCATTAGTATACTGTATTGGTGTTTTTCCTTCTGGCTTACTTCACTCTGTATAATAGGCTCCAGTTTCATCCACCTCATTAGAACTGATTCAAATGTATTCTTTTTAATGGCTGAGTAATACTCCATTGTGTATATGTACCACAGCTTTCTTATCCATTCATCTGCTGATGGACATCTAGGTTGCTTCCATGTCCTGGCTATTATAAACAGTGCTGCGATCTTTGGATATATTATTTACACATAACTTAAAAAAATAAAATATTTGTTTATTTGACTGCATGAGATCTTAGTTCCAGCATGTAAGGTCTAGTTCCCTGACCAGGGATTGAACCCCAGCCCCTGCACTGGGAGCTCAGAGTCCCAGCCTCTGGGCCACCAGGGAGTTCCCTATACATAGCTTTTTAAGAACAAGTATTTGTCAAATAAAGGATATCCCGGATGTAGGAACAACTGCATTAAACATCAGATATATGAAATACACATCCTGTGGGGTTGCTCTACTAGAAAAAGATGTTAAAGATTCTTAATTAGTCTTTGCTGAGTAGAGCACTTCATTTGGGGGAAACTCAGGCAGCATAGATTGTTATACTATTCATATTCCTTATCAACCTTTAGTTTACCTTGACCAATGGTATTATTTTTATTTTTATTTTTATTTTTTTAATCACAATCACCAGAGCAGTACTTTATCCTGTTCTGAAGGAAAGGGTTCTACTGTGTATCAAGCACCAGGGTGGGGTCGGCTGTGCTGCAGGGCATGTTCCATCCTGAGTGCTGCCTGTTCATTTGTGTGTTGCCATCTGTTTCAGTCATCACTGTTAAGCGCTTTGCTGGGGGAGCTTTCCTTGATCCAGGGAAATGTCAACGTCCACGGGAGGATTGCGTATGTTTCTCAGCAGCCCTGGGTGTTTCCAGGAACTGTGAGGAGTAACATTTTATTTGGGAAGAAATATGAAGAAGACAGATACAAAGAAGTAATAAAGGCGTGTGCTTTGGAAAAGGTGAATAATGACTTTTGAGCTGCATATACTCAAATTTCAAATAGTGATAATGTTGGTTTAAACTCTGAAGTTAGTTGAAATTTCTTTTTAATTTGAAAAGTCTTTGATTGTTGCTCAATATATTTGCTGGTCTTCTGGGTAAATATGCAGGCACATATGTTGCTGTTTTAATCCTGATGTGATAACAACACTCACAGAATAACTTTGATGGGGGGCTGTGTGGTTGTTTCATTTTGTGAAATTTCATTCATTGTTTTTGGTATGGAGGGCTGTGCCACACGCCTTCCACAATCTTAGTTTCCTGACTACAGACTGAACTCGGTCCCTTGACTACAGACTGAACTCGGTCCCTTGACTACAGACTGAATTCTGTCCCTTGGCAAGTGAGAGCACAGAGTCCCAACCACTGGACCACCAGTGAACGGGGGATTTCCTCATTCACTTTTAATTTCTTTTTTTAATGGACAATTGCAAAACTTTGTAAAAAATAGAGAGCATGGTGTAATGAACCCTCATGTACCACCCCCCCAGCTTCAGCCAGGAACAGCTGGTGGCCAGTCTGGCTGCATCTCCAACTCTGCCAGCCCCACCCCCACCCCGGATTATTCTGGAAAAGATCCTAGACCTCAGATTAGTTCATCTGCAAATGTATTATTAGTTTTCTCTGAAAGATAGGAAAGCCTTTGGGAAAAAATCACATTATTTCACCTGAAAAATAACCCAGATTCCTGAATGTCATCGACCTGCTAGTCTCTGTTTACATGTCCTTAGTCATCTCACTGAGGAATCTCCTTCAGTGCCCCTGGAGGCAGCCTGCACATGAGGTCTCCCCCCTGACCCTTGGCTCGTGCCTCCTCAGGCCTTTTCAGTCCCTAGGTTTCCCTCTCCACTTGGTTTTGACTTGCATTTGTATTTTTATTTAAAGAAAATAGAATACTTTAACATTTCTTCTTAATACTGCATCTTTTCTTTGGGGGAGAGATTGTTTTCAGAAATGGCATTGCATTTCACAGAAAATGACAAAATTAAACATTTAATTCTAGCTTGGGATTTAAATGAAATTAGTGAATGAATGATGAAAATTGAACTTACTTGAGAGGGGAATGTAATTTGGCAAAAAGGAAGAACAATGTAAATACTGATTAAACAGTATGTTACTCTCCTGGGTTGCTCCCCTTGAGTCTGTTGAGTCCAGTCTGTACATCCGAGTATTCTTCTATACTGTGAGAAAGAGCCCAGGACAGACTTTCAGAGGTGAGGAGTTAAGACTCCAAAACCTCCTTCCTGAGGAAATAGAAAATAGTAATTTTGCTTGAAGCACAGCTCAAACATCATAGATTGTATCATGTGAGTAGCATTTTACAATAATGTTGTTAAAACAGAATTGCTCCTTTAATGGGCTTCTTTTCTAATGTCAAGTTAGTAGGAATGAGCTAGATTTGTATTAAATGGTGTTGAGACTGTATAAGAAAAGAAGAGGGAAGTGCATATAGAACAGTGAGAACAGTAGCTCCCATTTATTCAGAGTCCATATACAAATCATTTTTCTGTCTTTCACCCCTGTGTGTGCACACATGTAAGACGGTATATGAGTTATTGATACTTTATCAGTGTCTTCAGCATTAACATCCTCATTTTGTAGTTGGTAAAACTAAGGCTTGGAGGATCAAACAGCTCATCTCAGCTCAAGTTCAGATCCCTTTCTGCATGACTCTAGACTCCATGCTTGTCCTTGGTGCTGTGCTGCCTCTCAGTTGAGGAAATGTATAAGGAAGAATTTTTTTAATTTATTTATTTTAATTAGAGGCTAATTACTTTACAATATCATATTGGTTTTGATGTACATTAACATGAATCCCCCACGGTGTACACGTGTTCCTAATCCTGAGCCCCTCTCCCACCTCCCTCCCCATACCATCCCTCTGGATCATAGAGCAGGTGATAGATGAAGGTATAAGGTGGGGTGTGGAGTAAACAGATCTCAGGCATTTCCTCTTTACTGTAATCACTTCCAGCCCCTAATGCCCAGATCAGACTCCAGAGACCCAGGCCAGGGTGAGGTGTTTCTTTCATGACTTTGCCTTACTGGTGAAGCTCAGCCCTTCTTTCTCCCCACATTTGAGCATCTCTACGGAAGAGATGGGACAGCGGCTGATATTCAGCTTTTTCCCTGGGGGTCAATGCTTTGTCGTAGCTACATGGGCTGATTGGACCAGTAATGTGGGCAGTGTTCTGGGGCCTCCCCCACCCTCGGGTGTCCATGCTGCAGTGTCTGGTGGGAAGGGGCCCTGCAGGACCGGGCTGCACAGCGATTCTTCTGTACATGATGTGACCATTATAAACATGGACTGCTTTCCTAGTCTGCGTGGTCGGAACACGGACACCTTCCAAATGTGTCTGGAGTGTGACGCCATCTCTGCATCCTCAGTGCTCCCTCTCTGGTCCTGACCACAGTCATCTCTCACCTAGATTTTTCCAGTAGCCTCTTTACTTATATTCATACTTCCCCTTCCCCACTTACTGCCTGTTTTCTGCAAAGCACAGGAGTGATTCCTTAAAAAACCCAAGACCATGTCAGTCCTCCCCTTCCTCCTTTACTGGAGTGACCCCAGGGCTCCTCCTGCTCTGGCTTTGCCCTCACTCCCCTCATTCTTACTCAGCTCTGCTCTCCTGCCTCCTTGTCCTGAACCCCTTGGGCACCTCCCTGTGGCCCCTGCACCCGCCCCTCCCTCTGTGAGGAGCAGCCTCTCCAGGTCTGCTAGAGCCCCCCTCCCCAGATCTGCTCTCAACCCCTCTGAGCAGAGTCCTCACACCCCAGTATGGACTCACTTCCCTCCTTCACTTTCCATTCGACTTCCTTTTCCTTTTCGTCCTTAGTTCTTGCACTCAACATGAAAAGAAACTGTAGGGACTTTGTTTCCTCGTGGCTGAATTCACTGTGCCCAGAACAATGTCTAGCATGTAGTCAGTCCTCAGTAAATATCTGTTAAAATGGTCAAATGCATAAATGCTGTGGAAAACTACAGAATGAAGAAAAGATTAAAAAAAACCCCGAGAGGTTTGTTGTTTTAATGTTCAAGGTTATCGTTATTCACTATGAAATAAGCCCATTATCATTGATCAAACACTTGTGGGGAGAACAGCTGCTGAAAGGTTAGGATGCTAGGAGAACACATTTTAAATCTTTTTCTTTTTCTATCTCCTTATAGAATTTGCAGAATTTGAAGGAAAGAGATCAAACTGTGATAGGAGATGGAGGAACCCCGCTGAGTGAAGGGCAGAAAGCCCGGATCAGCCTCGCCAGGTAAATGGGGTTTCAGTTGCCATCCGCCCCTCCTCCTCCATGGCTCCTAGTGGACGTGAGCACGCAGACCCCGCTCACCAGGTGGGCCTGGGTGAAGCAGGCTCTTGGCCCTTTCCCTGGGCTCCTGGAATGAACATGACATTGTTAGACACCATCATGATTCAGAGATGAGACTCAGGGAGTGTGAAGTATTCTATCCTGACATCTCTCTACATTTTCTAGAGCCGTATATCAGGACGCAGACATCTACCTCCTGGACGATCCGCTCAGCGCAGTGGATGTAGAAGTCAGCAGGCACTTGTTCGAACAGTGAGTTTGCTCCTGTTTTCTATCGTTTCTTCTTTCCAAGAGCCCTGTAGGGATCAGGGAAGGAAGCTCAGGAAAGCCTTTGTGATTCAGGAGACTCAGCTCATTGTGTGCTGCTGTCCTTCTCTCCCTTTATTTCCTCAAAAGAAGATCCATTGTAGAGAAATCTTGCATCATGTTGAGGTCAGGACAGAAAAATACAGCAGGTGCTTCCAGTGTGTGGAGCACAGTGGAGTCCATGCTTTAGGGAGTCAGGGATAGATGGCAGATTCTACCCTGTGACTTGCAGTTGATGGATCCAGATGCTGTGGACAGATCCACACCCCAGGAATCAGAAGGATGCTATCCGATTTTTAAATCATAGAGTGGAAGTCTGTAATCTGATACTTGGCTGCCAGTTCTTTTCCTCCATCATTCCCTCATCATTTAAGGCACATTAGAAGGTACAGTGTTTTCAGTACTGACATAGAGCTTCCATGGAAAGGCCTTGTTATCTTATGCTTATTATTCTTTAGGTCTGAAAATACTTAGCAAAGTCTAGAATTCAGGAATAACTTATCAGAGCCATACTTGATATCAGAGTATGGCTTCAATCATTTAATGTTGCTTCATGGATGCTTGTGGAATTAATACTTAGACCCACAATATAGGGTTAACTTGAACATGAATCTAGTTATCTAGAATCTTTCTTAAATCCTGACTCTCAATTTGTGATTCTGGAATTTGGTGTCAGTGGCTCTTGCTTGGCCATAGAATCCCTGAAACAGAACAACTACGATGCTTTTCTGTGTATAATATGTCTTAACATATACTGACTGAGGCCTTTGATGGAGTCTAAATTGGCCTCCTTGAAAGCCTCATGAACTTGCTTTTGCTGAAACAGCCGCCACATCTCCCCCCAGAGTTAGTTCCCTTGCTGTTCACCCTATAAAGACAATGGGCCTTCCAGCTACACTTAACACCCTGCTGTGTGCACTGAGTTAGATGCCCTTACAGATGTCCCTGCACAAAACCTCTCAGTTTATAAGGAGGACAGTGAGCCAGGAGAGGGGAAGGACCACACTGGGCAGAATAAGGGAGATAGGACGCCCAGCTCTCATTCCTGCCTCTAAGGAACCTGTCTCTACATGGAGCTTGTTAAGACAGATGCCTGGGGAAAGGTCAGCAGAGTCAAGCTTTAGAAAGTTTCAACACAGGATAAGTGTGTTGTGCTTATAAGTAAGTGCTGAATAGAAGCAGTAGTGGAAGCTGGAGGCTTTTATTAAAAATGAATGAATCGAAAAAAAAAATATGAATGAATCGCACTTCTACTTGACATTAAGAGTTTCCTTCAGTCATGAGGCTATATCCCAGGTTGTTAAAGTTTTACTGCTTTATGCTTGAATATTAAGTGGGTTCTGTCACCTAAAGAAGGTGAGAGGCCTTAGGCGAACTGATGCTGTCTCACCATGCTATGGATCCCGACGTGTTTCAGCACCACATCACCAGACCTTCACCTCCTGGTCATCAGCTTTTCAGGTCTGTCCTGATCAGACTGCCACACTGCTATCTATACAGCACACCCTCCTGTCTACACAGCTTACCCTCCTGTCTACACGGCTCACCCTCCTGCTCCAGCCCTTCACAGGCCACTGCCACTCCACCCCATGTTCAGGAAGCAGCTCCAGGTCCTCAAACAGAGAACAGGCTTCTTTGCCATCTGCCCCCATCAGCCTTTCCAGCTCGTCCCCTTACTCACTTGGTGTCCAGCTGTGCTGGCTCTGTGGGGGTCATTTCTCACCCTGTCTGTCGGTGCACACTGGTCCCTCTGTCCCAGAGCCAGGGAGCTCTGCAGCAGGACACAGGAGGAAGGTGAAAGGTGGGTCCTGCCTTTGCCTCCTGCTCCTCCAGGGAGTGCCTGTGCCCTGTGTCTTCCCACAGTCCTCAATAATAATGCTAAATAAATAATGCTTAATAAAAAGCATTATTTAGAAAAAATGTAAAGCCCTTAATTGGTCACTTTGGAATTATTTATATTACATTATATGTGATGGAATATTAGGAAGAAAACATTTTACAACTTTTGGGTTGATCTATCTTGGACATAGCAGCCCATCAGATTTGATTTACAACCACTTTCAGGGACAATTGGCAAGTAATTCTAAATTAAGGAGAAACAGTTACATTAAAAGCTTTAGTATTAAGACTGAAGAGGGCTTACTCAGTCAAGGAACTTAGTTACAAACATTGAACTCAGTTCAGTTCAGTCGCTCAGTCGTGTCCGACTCTTTGCGACCCCATGAATTCCAGCACGCCAGGCCTCCCTGTCCATCACCAAGTCCTGGAGTTCACTCAGACCCGTGTCCATCGAGTCAGTGATGCCATCCAACCATCTCATCCTCTGTCGTCCCCTTCTCCTCCTGCCCCCAATCACTCCCAGCATCAGAGTCTTTTCCAATGAGTCAACTCTTTGCATGAGGTGGCCAAAGTACTGGAGTTTCAGCTTTAGCATCATTCCTTCCAAAGAACACCCAGGACTGATCTCCTTTAGAAGGGATTGGTTGGATCTCCTTGCAGTCCAAGAGACTCTCAAGAGTCTTCTTCAACACCACAGTTCAAAAACATCAATTCTTCAGCACTCAAATTTCTTCACAGTTCACCTCTCACATCCATACATGACAACTGGAAAAACCATAGCCTTGACTAGACGGACCTTTGTTGGCAAAGTAATGTGTCTGCTTTTCGATATGCTATCTACCTTGGTCATAACTTTCCTTCCAAGGAGTAAGCGTCTTTTAATTTCATGGCTGCAATCATGAGCAGCCATCTGCAGTGATTTTGGAGCCACAAAAGATAAAGTCTGACACTGTTTCCACTGTTTCCCCATCTATTTGCCATGAAGTGATAGGACCAGATGCCATCATCTTAGTTTTCTGAATGTTGAGCTTTAAGCCAACTTTTTCACCCTCCTCTTTCACCTTTATCAAAAGACTTTTTTGTTCCTCTTCACTTTCTGCTATAAGGGTGGTGTCATCTGCATATCTGAGGTTATTGATATTTCTCCCAGCAATCTTGATTCCAGCTTGGGCTTCTTCCAGCCCAACGTTTCTCATGATGTACTCTGCATAGAAGTTAAATAAGTAGGGTGACAATATACAGTCTTGATGTACTCCTTTTCCTATTTGGAACCAGTCTGTTGTTCCATGTCCAGTTCTGACTGTTGTTTCCTGATGTGCATATAGATTTCTCAAGAGACAGGTCAGGTAGTCTGGTATTCCCGTCTCTTGAAGAATTTTCCACAGTTTATTGTGATCCACACAGTCAAAGGCTTTGGCATATTCAATAAAGCAGAAATAGATGTTTTTCTGGAACTCTCTTGCTTTTTTAATGATCCAGCAGAGGTTGGCAATTTGGTCTCTGGTTCCTCTGCCTTTCCTAAATCCAGCTTGAATATCTGGAAGTTCACAGTTCACATATTGCTGAAGCCTGGCTTGGAGAATTTTGAGCATTACTTTACTAGCGTGTGAGATGAGTGCAATTGTGTGGTAGTTTGAGCATTCTTTGGCATTGCCTTTCTTTCGGTTTGGAATGAAAACTGATCTTTTCCAGTCCTGTGGCCACTGCTGAGTTTTCCAAATTTGCTGGTGTATTGAGTGCAGCACTTTCATAGCATCATCTTTCAGGATTTGAAATGGCTCAACTGGAATTCCATCACCTCCACTAGCTTTGCTCATAGTGATGTTTTCTAAGGCCCACTTGACTTCACATTCCAGGATGTCTGGCTCTAGGTCAGTGATCACACCATAGTGATTATCTTGATCATGAAGATCTTTTTTGTACAGTTCTTCTGTGTATTCTTGCCACCTCTTCTTAATATCTTTTGCTTCTATTAGGTCCATACCATTTCTGTCCTTTATCGAGCCCATCTTTGCATATGTTCTCTTGATATCTCTAATTTTCTTGAAGAGATCTCTAGCCTTTCCCATTCTGTTGTTTTCCTCTACTTCTTTGCACTGATCACTGAGGAAGGCTTTCTTATTTCTTCTTGCTGTTCTTTGGAACTCTGCATTCAGAGTTCTGAATCTTTCCTTTTTGTTTCTCTTCTTTTCACAGGTATTTGTAAGGCCTCCCCAGACAGCCATTTTGCTTTTGCATTTCTTTTCCATGGGGATGGTCTTGATCCCTGTTTCCTGTACAATGTTACGAACCTCCATCCACAATTCATCAAGTACTCTATCTATCAGATATAGTCCCTTAAATCTATCTCACTTCCACTGTATAAGCATAAGGGATTTGATTTAGGTCATACCTGAATGGTCTAGTGGTTTTCCTACATCTCAAAGGGTAAAAATGAATCCTTTTGGATTTAATGAATTGATGGTGTTTGTGTCTACATCCTAGGGTGTGATCCTCTGATCACAGAACCAGTGTCCAGAGTGTCCACTTAGGACTTTTCTGTCCTGAGTCCAAAGTACATGACAGCCTGTGGTTAGGGAGGAGTGGGGAAGGGGGATGACCTTTACTGGGCAGATTGATGATTTGATTTCTCAGAACATGTGGGTGAGTTGTCATTGACATTGTTTGAGATGGAGAAACTGAGGTTTAGTAGCTCGTCTGACATCGTCAGTCTCATGAGAAGGACTGAGCTTCAGTCTGCTGCCTCCAGACTCTCCATCTGACTCACTCACAGGCTGAGCTCTGGCCCTTGTTTCTGAGATTTGCTCTGCAAGGGGCTTGGGCTCCCAGGTTACCTCTCTGGAGCCCTGACTATGGTCACCAGAGTCCTGGACCCAGGCTATAACTTCCTGGAGGAGTTGTGGACCCAGTAGGATGAAACGGGTTGAGTCCCTGTGGCGGATTCATTTCAATATTTGGTAAAACTAATACAATATTGTAAAGTTTAAAAATAAAATAAAATTTAAAAAAAATAAAAAAATAAAATGAGGAGCAGATTGAGGGGTTACTGTGAAAGGACACTTAATAATGTGAAGGACACTGAGGGGATTGTTGGGTTACACCTTGGCAGAACTTGGCAGCAGCTGTTGCTCTTAACAGGCAGGAGGTAATTACCAGTTTCAGGGGAATTGACATCCAGTTGGCTTGTTGGTTACCATGGAAACCAGCAGAGGGTCATGCCCCTCCTGCCCCTTTGACAAGCATAGTGGAGGGTTCTGATCTAAAGCTAGAACAGCCATTCGCTGGGCTCTGGGACAAACATATAGGAAGGTCAGTCACGTGAGGAGGTGTAGTTGAAGCAGGCACTGGTCAGGCAGGGGATGTAGAGAGGACAAGAGAAGAGCCATCTTGGGTGGTCTGACCACACAGGGGTCTTGGCTAAGAGAGTTGGTATGTCTTTTGATTTGTTGGTTGATTTCCACTCCGATTTGGGCCATTTGGGTTCCGTTCTTTCATTTCCATGTTTGGAAGGTGTTCAGTCCTAATGAAAGAAGAATTGCTTCCTGAATGGGACTGGGAATGTTGAAGAGAATGTTGAGGCCATGCCAGCGTTCATTTTCTGTCTAATATTATTTGGGGGGAAGGGTCTAAAATATGCACTCTGGCAAAGGTTATCAAGAAACTATTCATTTTTGTTGTTAATCTGTACATCGTAAATCATAAATAATCGCATAGAAAACTGCCTAAAAATGTACACTTTTTTTTCAAGGAGTTAAATAATTTTGTTTTTTTAACATAAATTTATTTCTTTTAATTGGAGGCCAATTACTTTACAATATTGTATTGGTTTTTCCATACGTCAACATGAATCTGCCACAGGTGTACACATGTTCCCCATCATGAACCCCCCTCCTACCTCCCTCCCTGTACCATCCCTCTGGGTCATCCCAGTGCACCAGCCCCAAGCATCCTGTACCATTTTTATATGACATAGATTCCTGTTCTCCTATTCTCACATAGAAATAACAGTGTTTTAGTTCAGTTGAGTTTTGGAATCTCAGTGTTGCTCAATTGCTTTTCTTATGAAATATATAAATGCTTAGCTGAGTTTTAGGTAAAAGAAGTTAGCTCTTGGCGCCTCCTTCACTGGATTGCTTTTTAGAATATTTTTTAGTGGAGCTGGAGTCAAGCTTGCTGCTGATGAATTTGAAGACCTTGCCAAATTCATTGATTTATGTTTGTATTAAATTTTGTCATTTATTTGGTATTTAAAGTGCAGATTTTTGACTATTATGTTGTCTTTGTCTCACTATGTTTTAAATGTATAAATTTTTACTTTGGTATATCCCCATTAATGTGCTTTTGCATGCCATACCTTTTATATTTGTAGGTGTATTTGCCAAGCCTTGAAAGATAAGGTCACAATTTTAGTGACTCATCAGTTGCAGTACCTAAAAGCTGCAAGTAAGATTCTGCAATTGGAAAATGTAAGTAGTTTCTAGAAATCTGTGGAGCTTGCTAGCACTCTCCTAGGAGTCATGATAAATGCCCTCTTCTCCCTCAGTTTTTTGCCCCCTTCTTCCCAGAGCTGGTGGTACTCATGCCCTGAGGATGAATTCAAAGACCATAGAAATGTCACTATTATGCTCTAAGCCACATAAACCCTAAAGTGTATAAAATTGCTACTGTAGAATTACTGAGTCATCACTGTTCTAATGAAATTTGTTAAGGATAATAATGCTATATTATATACAAGATTTTGTTTTCCCCTTCCAGGATTTGAGTCAGAGTATACTAATTTGGAAATTATAGATACTAAGACCCATTGTAACCATGTTATAGTCAAACGCAGTTTACTAAACATCTTCCATTAGCACCAGAAGTGAGGCTGGGTAGCCGAGCACCTGGGTCAGAGATGCCCACTCTGCTGGTGTCTCCAGTTGCTGGTCTCCCTGTGCAGGTCTCTGCCGGTGCCAGCCGGCAAAGTCGATCAGGTCCCGAGAATGTGCACGGCGGGGCTGAGAAAAGAAACTAAAGCAAGAGAAATCTACAACAAAGATGGGGTCGAGAGGTTCAGACACGTCTCCACGAAGGGACGCAGTCTGACACCAACTTTATTCAGCATCTCATATTTATACAGAAGAGCGTGAGAAAGACAAGACAGTTAACATTTTCTTTGTTTGACCTATACATCTTACAAACAGTCACAAGAAATCTTGAGAGCATGGGAATGGCACCCTGTTATTATTTCTTACACCAGATAACATTTCTCTGTGCGTGAGAAGTTTGCACAGAATGCCAGGTGCCTGCAGTAAATAAGCGCCTAATCTCTGGGGTGGCGGGACAGAGAGCTATGTTTGCAAGCAAACCCTCAAGGACTGAGGCAGCTCCCCGAGCTGTGTCCTTCAGACAAAAGACCCCGTT
>NW_011475958.1:0-2052 GCF_000754665.1 Bison bison bison | reverse complement strand
CAGCCCCAGAGGACCACGATGTGAGTTTCTCACCCTGCAACATGTCCAGATCCATCTGCTCTTGGTGGCCTTGTGGGCCTTCAATCTGCTCCAGTTATACATACACAGGTCCTCCTCGATATCCAAACCCAGGAGCCTGGATGATTCTAATAAGTGTTCAGATTAGTCCCTCACATTCCACACTCAGGAATCACTCTCTGAAATTCAGGAACCACATAGATTTTGATTACATGCTGTCCCCTGCTACCCAGATTCACCTTACTCCAACTTGCTGTGCAAGCTCAGTTTACTGTATTTGACTAGTATTTTGAGGCTCAGTTATGTTTTATGTTTCCATCATTGAGTGACAAAATAAAAGATTACAAGCTAAACATTAGTTCAATATCATTTTGTGTATTATTTTGAACAAGCTTCTGCATTTATACTTGAATTGGGTATGGTGTGCTTGTGTTGAGAGTCATGATTGACTTTAAGCAAAACTAGCCAACCGTGAATAGCCTCATGCAGATGATGTTTTTTTTTTTTTTTTTTTTCCCTAATGGATTCCTAGGAATGGGATGGCTGGATCCAAGCATAAATGCATATGTGGTTTTTCTAGGTATTTCCACACCCTTCTCTTTAGAAGACAGACTCTTTCACTCCTGCCAGCATATGAGTTTTGTGTGTGTCCCCACCTTTTTGCAATGAAAGTTACTGTTGAACTTTTGATATTTGGGGATTAATTACTTAATGTTTTATCTCTCACTGACATTTTTCCCCTCACAGACTGAGGATATACTGGTTAAACTGCCCCTGGAGGACTATTCAAAGGGACAAGTTGGTTGTAAGACCTACAAGAATTACTTCACAGCTGGTACTCACTGGTCTATCATCATTTTCCTTATTCTAGTGAACATCGCAGCTCAGGTAAATAAGGACATTTATTTTGGTTTGTGCCCTTAGTTTGGTATTTACATATTATTTGTACTTTATATGGGCTTCCCTGGTGGCTCAGACTGTAAAGCGTCTGCCTGCAATGCTGGAGACGCCAGTTCGATTCCTGGGTCAGGAAGATCCCCTGGAGAAGGAAATGTCAATCCACTCCAGCACTCTTGTCTGGAAAATCACACGGACAGAGGAGCCTGATAGGCTATAGTCCATGGGGTCGCAAAGAGTCACACACGACTGAGCGACTTCACTTCACTTCACTTCACTTATACTTTATTTATCATTATTCTTAGTATGTATATGAAGATATTTAAAGAACTGGCCCATGAGGCTGTGGGATCTAGCTTGGTAAGTGTGAAATCAGGAAGGCAGGCCTGCAGGCTGGAACCTCAGGCAGGAGCTGACCCTGCTGTCTTGAGGCAGAATTGCTTCCTCCTCCGGGAAGCCTCAGGTTTTTCTCTTCAGGGCTAACTGACTGGATGAGGCCACCACAGTGTTGAGGGTGATCCCCTTTACTTCCATGCTCATGATGGATGTGAACCACATTCACAAAATACCTTCATGGCAATGTCTAGACCAGTGACTGAATCACTGGAGACTGGCCTGGCCAAGCTGACATAGAAAACTGACCATCACAGTACCTGTTAAGTTTCTTTCATTTGAAAAACTCCAACATTTACACCATTATTACTGTATTTGCAGTTCATCTGGATTTGCATTGAAAAGCATTTTTTGTGGGGAGCTAAATAAGTGAGCTTTACTGGTGTTGTGTGTACATGACAGAGAGCTTCTAGGAAAATAACAATGTCTTTTGGAGATATTAAAATGCAGCATGCCCTCCCCTGTCCTGTGGTCATTTGGGATGTGGGGCTTGGCACAGACCTGAGCTGGAAGGACCGTCTCCATGCTCTGGAGCCTTTCCGTCCCCCATCCTAGTGAGCAGGATGTGAGGGTTCAGTAACATCAGTGTGTGAGTGACTGTTGTTTCCTGCTCCCAGGTTGCCTATGTCCTGCAGGATTGGTGGCTTTTAGACTGGTGAGTGATTCCTGGTCTGACCCAAAGTGCTGAAAGTCCTCAGGAAGCTCCCTCCCATTCCCACAGAGCCAGGGAGGGTGGTGGAGCTT
>NW_011475957.1:12718-15523 GCF_000754665.1 Bison bison bison | reverse complement strand
TGGTCCATGTTACTAGCTCTTATTCATTCTAGATTGGGAAAGGGAGGGAAGACAAGAGAGAATGAAGAAAGTATCCTATAGCAGGCAGAGGAGGGAACAGACCTCCTGAATACTCTGTACTTCTTTAGCTAGCAATCAATTTGGGTTAGATTGATTATGGACTTTGGAATTATGCAAACCAGGGTTCAAATCTTGTCTCTCCCATTTACTTCTCTATGATATAGGGAACTATCAAATATTTTTAAAACCTGGATTATTTGAAGCTATTCTCTGGGTCAAAAAAAGCTTTATCAATCCAGACTAGAGGGATACAACTCCAGTTCTACTCTATTAGCTTTCACATATACAAGGCAGTAAAGAATAAAACTGTGCCTGGACTTGTAAACTTTAACTAAAATGGAAATTTTCCTCATAGTGGTTTTCTTCAAGCAACCCATAAATGTCTATTTAACAAATCTGTAGCTGAACTGCTTTGTGGAAGGTACTAAAAGAAGAATTAGTGACCAATAGGTTGTGGATCAGAGAAATAGGAGCACTGTATAGATAATTATCAAAAGGGGTTTAATTCAAAAGGTAAGGAATTATTAAAGTGATTATTTCAGTGAGCAAATTTCATGCACTATTTGGGAATTCGTGTATATTTTTATTGAGAGATTCACTCTGAGTTATATATGATGCAATTTTAAGACATTTTTTCCATTATAAGTTAACACCGTAGAAGCGCATTGAAGTCATATCATTCGTGAGATTGAATACTCAGAGATAAGAATGTGTATGGAGGCTATATTTTAGGTTCAAACAGATACTTTTAAAGGAAGAATCAGATCACTTGGCTCATGTTTTGCTTATGGTAACTAGGGCAATAAGTGGAGCTCACACTAAACATTTACTTTATTCTATGCTAGGTGCTTTAAGAATATGTTACATTTAATGTTTCATTAATTTCCATGGTAGATATTGTTACTCTGATTTTTAAAAATTTATTTATTTTTAATTGGAGGATAATTGCATTTCAATATCATGCTAGTTTCTCCCATATATCAACATGAATCAGCCATAGGGGACATATGTCCCCTCCCTCCTGAAATTTCCTCCCACCTCCCACCCCATCCCACCCCTTCTAGGTTGTCACAGAGCACCAGGTTTGAGCCCCCTGTGTCATACAACAAATTCCCACTGGCTATCTGTTTTACATATGGTAATGACATGTTTCAGTGCTACTCTCTCAATTTGTCCTACCATCTCCTTCACCCCTTGTGCTCACAAGTCTGTTCTCTATGTCTGTCTCCATTGCTGCCCTGAAAATAGGTTCATCAGTACCATCTTTCTAATTCCAAATACATCCATTAATATACGATATTTGCTTTATGATTTACTTCACTCTGTATAATAGGCTCTAGGTTCATCCACTTCATTAGAATTGACTCAAATGCAGTTTATGGCTAACAGTCCATTATCTATATAGGATTAATCTCCAAAATATACAAAGTAGCTCATGCAGTTCAATACCAGAAAAACAAACAACCTAATCAAAAAGACAGCAGAAGACCTAAACAGACATTTCTCCAAAGAAGATATATAGATGGCTAATAAACATATGAAAAGATGTTCAACATCACTTATTATTAGAGAAATGCACATGGAAACTATAATGAGGTATCACCTCACAGCAGTCAGTTTGGCCATCATCAAAAAATCTACAAGCAATAAATCCTGGAGAGAGTGTGGAGAAAAGGGAACTCTCTTACATTGTTAATGGGAGTGTAAATTGATACATGGAGAACAGTATGGAGATTTTTTAAATAACTAGGAATAAAACTACCATAAGACCCAACAATCCCACCACTGAGCACATACTCTGAGGAAACTGCAACTGAAAAAGACACATGTACCCAGGTGTTCATTGCAGCACTATTTACAATAGGACATGGAACCAACCTAGATGTTACTCTGATTTTGCAGATGCAGAAATTGAAGGAGAGAGAGAGAAAGAGAGAGTCACTTGTCCTGGGTTATAAATACTGTTTTTAAAAGATCCAGGACTTCATTATAGCCCTCTTGAATTCTGACTCTTTATTCTTTTTTAAAAATTAAATTGTGATAAAACTTACATTGCATTCTTAAACAGTCACTTTGCCTTTGCACTTCAGAGGCATTAAAATGTCAAGTCCTTCCTTTATTTGTTTATTTTTTTAACTTAATCCTATATATTTAAAATGAAAATTGAGGGAAAATAATATAAATTAATAAGGAAAGAAAACTAAATGGATTGAAAATCTACTCTAAGAGCTAAAGTATATGATATGATATGATTTTTAAAAATAGTAAACTACTAAGCTTTGCAAGTGGGACTGAAAGGGTATAGCAAATGTGAATGAAAGGCACTCCACAGAGGATAATTGGAATTAAATTAAAACAATTTAAATATGTTAAAGCACATGTTATATTCCTTAATTTAGACTGCAAATTGTTGAATTAGCCTCCAGTTGTTCATGAGCTCTCTTTCATTTTATATCCTTGTGCTTCCCTGGTAGCTCCGTTGGTAAAGAAACTGTCTGCAATGCGGGAGACCTAGGTTCGATCCCTGGGTTGGGAAGATCCCCTGGAGGAGGGCATGGCAATTCACTCCAGTGTTCTTGCCTGGAGAATCCCAGGGACGGGGGAGCCTGGTGGGATGCCGTCTATGGGGTCTCACAGAGTCGGACACGACTGAAGCGACGCAGCATAGCTTCTGAAAAACCTCTAGGTTCAAACTTCTCTGGCTATTAATCTCATATAAGTGAAAGTGAAAGTTTCTCAGTTGTG
>NW_011475957.1:5405-12238 GCF_000754665.1 Bison bison bison | reverse complement strand
GTTAAGGTGTTTAATGATTCCTTTTTATCTCTCTTTTTCTTACAGGCTAAAATTGTAAGAAACTGTTCTAGAAGAACTATTTAAAGTGAAGTAATATTTAAAGTAAATTATCAATGGTGTTATTCTGTCTTATGTCAATGCTATTTTGAGAAAAATTCTTCATATTGACTAAATACTGATATTCCAGTTTATTCTCTACTTATAATGCCACTTACTTCCAATGAGAAATTGAGGCAAGAAAAACTGAATAAAGTAGGCTCTTAATATGCACTTCTGATTATGTCTGTGCACATTATAGGTTAGAGGAAAATGCATGTTTTGCATAACAAGAGTGTCACTGCTAACTTTCATGAATTTATCCTGCTGGGTTTCCTGTGTAGCCAAGAAATAGAGATTCTCCTTTTTGTTTTCTTCTCCATCATTTACATCTTGACCTTGTTGGGCAACAGTGCTATTATCTGTGCTGTGTGGTGGGACCAGCAACTCCACACTCCCATGTATATTTTATTGGCCAACTTCTCATTCCTGGAGATCTGCTACATCAATTCCAATGTGCCCAGCATGTTGTTCAACTTCCTATCCAAGACCAAGATGATCTCCTATCATGGCTGTATCCTACAGTTCTACATCTTCCTCTTTCTTTGTGCCACAGAACTCTTCTTCCTGGCCCTCATGGCATTTGACAGATATGTTGCCATCTGCCGTCCATTGCACTACCCAACCATAATGACCAGGAAAGTCTGTGGAACCCTTGTGTCTGCTTCCTGGGTGGGTGGATTCTTATGGTTAGTCACACCTGCTGCCCTTATCTCCCAAGTTCCATTCTGTGGTTCAAACGTCATTGATCACTACCTCTGTGATCTTGGGGCAATGCTGGCCATATCATGTGTCCCTGTCCCCAAGACAGCTCTGACTTGTAGCATGTTCAGTGCTGTGATAACATTCATCACTTTGTTCTACATTCTTGTGTCCTACACTCTGGTACTTCGAGCTGTGGTTCAGGTTCCCAAAGGTTCAAGTAGGAGAAAAGCCTTCTCCACATGTACCTCCCACCTGATAGTTGTGTTCCTATTTTACGGCTCAGTCACAGTGATGTATGTAAGCCCAGGGGTAGCCAGTCAGCCTGGGCTGCAGAAGTTCTTGACCATGTTGTACTCAATTGCAACTCCACTTTTAAATCCTCTGATCTACAGCCTCAGGAATAAGGAGATGAAGGTTGCTCTGAAGAAAATTATGTGTAAACTTTAGAAATAACTCCTGAATGGGAGACACTTTGGTGAGCTAAAGTTCCTTTTGAGGACTGTTGTAAAGAGTCAAGGAAAATTATACTTAAAAGTAATAAATGTTACTAGATCTAAAATAAATATTTCCAGAGGAGAATTTCTTAAAATTCTGTCTTCTCTATTATTTACTGATTGAGTGACTAGTTATTTAAGTTGATATTTATCTGTTTTCCTAATTTTAACTGGAGATGACCAAGTTAAATCATACCTCCATCATAGAGTGTTTGAGATTGAGTGAGTTAATATATGAAAACATTTGTAACAGTGCCTGGCACTCAATACGTATTTTATTACAATGTTGGTAATATATTATTATCAATAAAAATTGTACCAAAATTTATCATTTCTTATTGTTGCCAAGTACAAATTTCAGCAATTTCTTTTCTCCCAATCATACTTTATTATCAAAGTATGATTGATATACAGTTTTATATTCATTTTAGCTATATAAAATAGTAATTCAATATTTTTATAGATAATGCTCAATTTACAGTTATTATAAAATAATGGCTATAGTTCCCTATGTTGTGCAATGTGTCTTTGTAGCTTATTTATTTAATACACAATAGTTGGTATGTCTTAATCTCCTTTTGTGTCTGTCTCCCCTTCCTTCTCTCTACTGGTAACCACTAGTTTGTTCTCTGTATCTCTGAGTCTGTTTCTGTTTTGTTACATTTATTTGCTTGTTTTGAGATTCCACATACAGGTGATAACATACAGTATTTGTCTCTCTCTTCTGACTTATTATACTGAGCATAATACCCCCCAGTCCATCCATGTTGTAGCAAATGGCAGGATTTCATTATTTTTTTATGGTTGAGTAATATTCCATTAGGGAATCCCAGGTGGCTCAGTGCTAAAGGATCTTCCTGGCAATGCAGGAGATGTAGGAGATGCAGATTGAGTATCTGGGTCAGGATAATCTCCTGGAGGAGGAAATGGCAACCCACTCCAATATTCTTGACTGGAGAATCCTACGGACAGAGGAGCTTGGTGGGCTACAGTCCATAGGGTTACGAAGAGTCAGACATGATTGACTGAACACGCAGCATGCACACATTTTATGTATATGTATACATAGAATACTCGTCTTCTTTATCCATTCATCTGTTGATAGACACTAAGGTTGCTTCTACATCTTGGCTATTGAAAAAATGCTGCTATGAACATTGGGTTGTGTATATATTTTCTAATTAGCATTTTCTTTTTCATCAAATATATACCAAGGAATGGAATTGCTGGATGATATGGTAGTTCTACTTTTAGTTCAAAGTGTTTTCCAAAGTGGTTGCACCAATTTACATTCCCACCAACAGCGGGCAAAGGTTTTTTTTGTCTATATGTTCACCAACATTTGGTGTTTCTAGACTTTTTGATGATGGGCATGTTGTTAGGTGTGAGATGTCTCATTTTGTTTTTGATTTGCCTTTCTCTGATGATTAGTGGCGTTGAGTTTCTTTTCATCTGCTTGTTGGCCACCTATATATCATCTTGGAAAAACATCTATTCAGGTCTTCTGTCCATTTTTAATCAGGTTGATATATTTTAAGGTTGAGTTGTATGAGCTGTTTATATATTTTGGATTTTAATGGCTTTGTTTGTCGTATCATTTGCAAATATTTTCTCTGGCTCAGTAGGTTGTGTTTATCTTTTGTTGATGGTTTCCTTTGCTATACAAAAGTTTTATGTTTAATTAGGTCCTATTTATTTATTTTTGCTTTTGTTTCCTTTGCTGTAAGTTACAGATCCCCAAAAGATGCTTCTATGATTTGTGATAAGAGTGTTCTGCCTGTGTTTTCTTCTATGAATTTTATGGTTCTTATCTTTTAAATTATAATTCTCTTATTTTATATAAAGAAAAAATGCCTATTTAAACCAGGTTTTGGACTTCAAAAGAGGTCTGCATAAGTACAAATCAAGAGGAGAATTTTTTGGCTATACTCCCCTACATTTCCTTGTCTTATGAAAATCATAATAATTATCTGTTGGACAAAATTGAGGAGGACTGTCTTCTGGTTCTGCCTCAGCAAGAAACTCTCACTCCAAATTTTTAAAAGAATATTTTTTGGGGGTTTTATGTGGATCAGTGGCTACCCAGGTGGCACTAGTGGTAAAGAACCTGCCTGCCAACGCAGGATATGTAAGAGACAAAGGTTCAGTCTCTGGGTTGGGAAGATACCTTAGAGAAGGAAATGGCAACTCACTACAGTATAGTTGCTAGAGAATCCCATGGAGAGAGGAGCCTAGCATGCTACAGTCCATAGACTTGCACAGTATTGGACATGACTGAAGTGATTAAGAGCCCATATGGACCAAATGAGAGATCATTTAAAAATATTTGTAAAGTGTTTGATCATACCAAAGTATGATCAAAAGATGAAAGCAGTGCTCATCAATGGATGAATGAATGAAAAAAATGTGATATACATACAGTGTGATATTTATTCAACCTAATAAAGAGTGGAAATTCTGAAACATGCTGAAACATGGATGGACCAGTCACAAAATGACAAATACTGTATGATTCCATTTATATAAGTTTCCTGGAGTAGTCAAATTGATAGAGACAGAAAGTAGAATGGTGGTCACCACTAGCTTGGGGTAGGGAAATGGGGAATTATTGTGTAATGAATATAGAGTTTCAGTTTTGGAAGAAAAAATTATAGATTGAATGGTGGTAGTGGTTGCTCAACAATGTGAATGTATTTAATGCCACAGAACTGTACACTTAAAAAATTCATTGTAATGTCACATTATGTGTATCTTACCATAGTTAAAAATAACTCAAAAATGCAAGGCATACTACCAGTGTCAATTTTTCTGTATTTTATTATTATTGTTTCACATTTCCACTGTACACTTTTTCTGGCAGTCTCTGCAGCTGTAACCTTGTCTGGGTGTGCATTTTATTTTCATCCATGATGTTGCTGTTACAACTTTTTCTCAGTAGTAAAAGCTACGAAGGGTAGGATGCATGCCTGCATGCTAAGTTGCCTCAGTCGTGTCCACCAGGCTCCTCTGTCCATGGGATTCTCCAGGCAAGAATACTGGAGTGGGTTACCATGCCCTCCTCCACAGGATCTTCCTGATCCAGGGACTGAACCCATTTTTTGATGTCTCCTGCATTGGCAGGAGGGTTCTTTACCATTAGTTCCACCTGGGAAGCCTGAAGGGTAGGCTATTCCCCTTGAAATCATGACTACTTCTCCACTCCCCAACTCCAACTGTGCTCTGTCCTCCAAGGTGCCCTTTTGTCATCAAAGAGCAAAACAAAAGGGCACCTTGGAGGACAGAGCAAGGAAGTCTCTCCTCTTCTTCCAAATGTAGATTTCCACCTCAGGAATTTCTTTCACCCTTTGTGCCCATAATTGTTAGAAACTGCACTATCTGACCAGGAATAACTTTAAAGAAAGGAATAATTCTGGATATGAGGTAGATGTGTAAGGTCAAGTCCACTTGAGATGTGCAAACCCTTGACACCTGAAGGAATTTTCTCTGAGGCTGCCCAGTGTTACCCACTCTTCAGGTATACCAGGCAGAGCCTGTGCTGAATCTCAGAAATACTTCCTACCTGAGCCAACTGGATTCAACCTCCTCCACTGTTAGCCACAGTTTTGATGTGTATGAGTTCAAGGAGGAAGAGAGCACCTCCTCTGTGTCTATTTTCAGGATATATAAGGCTAAAGCAAAGCTGTCCAATAGAAATAGGTGGGCCACACATGCAAGTGACATGTATAGGGTACATTTTTCTAGTTACCACATTAAAAAGAAATAGTAAATTTAATTTTAATAATCTATTAGCCTAAAACATCATTTCAACATGTAGTCAATATAAAATTATTAGCCAGATATCTTGCATTCATTTTTTTTCATCCTGCAAACTGGGGTGAATTTTATATATATTAACAGCATATTTCAGCTTGGATTCACATTTTGGGTGCTCAGTAGCCACATGTAGCTACTGTAGCTAGTGATTACCATATTAGACAGTGTAGCTCTTGGCTTTCTGTGTCCTCCTTTGTAATGAGAGTGGGTGGAAGTTTGGTAAATTAAGATTAGGAGATTAAGAGCTTTCATAAGTAACTTTAGAAAAATGACTTACTGTGTTTTCTTTATTCTCTCTTCCTCTTCCTCTGAAGGAAGGCTGAAATTCAAAGCATAGCTTTTAGAGAAGAGAGAGGGATAAAAACCTTGAAGTGGCAAAAGAGATAAGGAGGGGTGCCAGTGAAGTCAGGTCAGGACCACTTTGAGAAAAATAGCACAGTGGAATTGTATTGATGTTTCCCACACTGATGGTTGTAGAAAGGGGTTGGTAGGGAAGGGGAAGAGGGTAACTTATTAGGAGATGACAGAGTTTGCAGCCCCCTCTTTAGTCTTGCTGATGGTGGTATATAGACCAGAGGATATGGCTTTTTATACGAAGAACTACGAGGCCTGAAAGGGCTTCTTAAACTTTTAATTGTGTTCTAAGTAGTACATTTGACATTGATGATGCATAGGTGAATATGATAGAATCCTTGTTCTGGAGGAACTCATGACTTATGGGGCCACAGATGTGTTAACAATTCCAAAAAAAACAAAAAAACAAAAAACAATTGCTGAGAGAGAGGAATGCATAAGGTGCCAGAGCACAGAGCAGTGTTGGACTAAGAGTACAGGTTTGGGGTGTGTAGGTGGGAAGTGCCAGAGAAGTGTTCTCAGAGAAGCTGATATTTCAGGTGAGTGTTGAATGAGAAGTTGGAAGTAAGGGAATGATGGTGGTTGGTGATGTTACAAACAGTAAAAGGAGCATGTAGAACATTCCTAATATATGACTGAATGCACAGTGAGTGTGGAGCTCCTCAAAGGAGATGAACTTAAACATGCAGGAACTTAGATATGCTAAAGATGTTGAACTTGATCCCATAGGTGAGAAGGAAATATATAGGGATGGAAAGCAAGGAAGAGATGACAAGATTTTCATTTTAGAAAATCTGGCATCTTTAAATTTAGGTGTTGTTCTGTTTAATGCCATAATACAGCTCCTTCTCTCACCAAGTATGTCGTAAGCTATCAGATTAGCTTTGAGGAGAAGATGAATTCAAAGTAATTTCATTATACCAATCTTTTGAGAATTTCACAATTCCCCTTAAAAATACTGCTGATGTCTCAGAGTGTTACAGAGTCAAGTTAGTAACAGGTCCAGTGAGTTCTGAAGGATCATATATCTCTCATGTGTGCACATTGAAATAGCATGAGAACTGCCTTGGTTCTATAATGGCTTGTGAATAGTTAATACAGTTCCCCAGGTCTTTATTTGGTGGGATCACTAGCTCTGTGTTCTTGAGGATCTAGAATGTTTGAAAGGTAGCCATTGGGTCACCTTGGATGAAAAGATAGACGAGGGCATGTTCCTATTCTCTCAGTTGACGCTGACATATATCATCACACTGGAGACATGAAATAGTGTTGCTGCTGCTGCTGCTGCTAAGTCGCTTCAGTCGTGTCCGACTCTGTGAGACCCCATAGACGGTAGCCCACCAGGCTTCCCTGTCCCTGGGTTTCTCCAAG
>NW_011475957.1:4524-5280 GCF_000754665.1 Bison bison bison | reverse complement strand
CTGGAAATAGAACTGCCTTATGATCCAGCAATCCCACTGCTGGGCATACACACTGAGGAAACCAAAAGGGAAAGAGACACGTGTACCCCAATGTTCATCGCAGCACTGTTTATAATAGCCAGGACATGGAAGCAACCTAGATGTCCATCAGCAGATGAATGGATAAGAAAGCTGTGGTACATATACACAATGGAGTATTACTCAGCCATTAAAAAGAAAACATTTGAATCAGTTCTAATGAGGTGGATGAAACTGGAGCCTATTATACAGAGTGAAGTAAGCCAGAAGGAAAAACACCAATACAGTATACTAACACATATATATGGAATTTAGAAAGATGATAACAATAACCCTGTGTTCGAGACAGCAAAAGAGACACCGATGTATGGAACAGTCTTATGGACTCTGTGGAAGAGGGAGAGGGTGGGAAGATTTGGGAGAACGGCATTGAAACATGTAAAATATCATGTATGAAACGAGTTGCCAGTCCAGGTTCAATGCACGATACTGGATGCTTGGGGCTGGTGCACTGGGACGACCCAGAGGGGTGCTATGGGGAGGGAGGAGGGAGGAGGGTTCAGGATGGGGAGCACATATATACCTGTGATGGATTCATTTTGATATTTGGCAAAACTAATACAATTATGTAAAGTTTAAAAATAAAATAAAATTTAAAAAAAGAAATTAAAGGAAAAAAAATAAACTTCATAACAATGTTGTGGAATGTCAAAAAAAAAAAAGAAAATAAAAATGTAA
>NW_011475957.1:0-4194 GCF_000754665.1 Bison bison bison | reverse complement strand
GAAAGCATTCTATGTATGGGAAGATGCAAGCCCCTGGGCTCACTGAATTCATTCCTTTCACATGCACCTCACCTACGCCTTCCTTGTTCACCTTGCTTCTTGCATTTCCCCTGCCCCCCAACCCCCCTACCCCCACCTCAGCAATCATTGTAAGGGTGGCAGCATTTGATGGATTACAGTTTTGGGAGCCCTTATTCACAGGGAGGCCTGGCATGCTGCAGTCCATGGAGTCACAGAGTCAGACACGACTGAGTGACGGAACTGAACTGATTCACACTTTGAGGCCAGAAATTGCTGATGGCTGTGACATTTCTTGTTTATTAACAGGGAAGGAGATATTTTCATTTCACATAGTCAACCATGGATTGTTTTCTTTATATATTTATCAAAATATAAATATTTGATTTAGTCAGTCACATTTTTGTTCTCCAAACAAAGTTCTTTTGTAGTGGGTTGCTTGAAAGGTGTTTGTTTACTACTCATTTAAATCCCAAATGGGTATTCCTACTCCACAGGAGATTGTTCTTCATGTGATGATTCTGGAACTTAGGTTTTTCCATCTTGGGCTTTGTCATCTTCAAAACTCAGCTTCTTGGGTCAACATGCTCAATTACATCAGAGATCATCAAGGACTGTGCATGGGTAAGGCCTGAAGTATTGCACATCAGCTTTAAATACATCACAACAAGTAGAACTCAGTCATATGAGCACACCTAGGCTGCAAGGAAGGCTTAGAAAAAAAACTTGAGTTGAAGAAGAGGAAATGGATTTGTTGCAGTCATACAATTAATGTCTCAAATTCTTGGTTGACCAATACCTATCTTGTTTGATCTATATGTGGAAATAAGGTGTTTTGTAAGGAATAGAGACAGCTCTGTGGAATAGGCTTGTGTGTGTGTGTGTGTGTATGTACGTGTAATTTCCTCAGTTCTGTCTCATCACAACAAAAATTTGAGGTGATGGACCAGCATTACAGCCCTCAGATAGACCGTGTCACAGCTCTTGGACAGATCAGTGTTACAGCTCAGTTTTATTTAGAAAATAAAGGAAAATACATCCTCGAGGCATAAGCGTATGTCTACCCAAAAGACATGAAGAGAAGAGAGAGAGACCCCCAGTCCTTTGGCTCCTCTTTTTATATGTTTTTCTCCTCCCTCTGGGCCTGCCCTATGTAAATTGAGCTAGCCAGGAGTGCTTTTTTTACCTGAGGTCCTCACTCTGGTCCTTGGACCTTCCTTTGTTTGGGGTCCTTTCCCTTCTTTGTCTTTTAACCTCCACCCTTCTGGACTCCTTTTTCCTATTTTAACTACCTAACAGGCTCATTTTGGATTTAATGGATGAGATCTTTAAATTGCATTTGGACCACAGGAATGGGAAACTCTAGGTCTCACAAAGCTAGAAGGTAATGGTACATATCATGTCAAACAAACTTTGTTAGCTAAGAAGTAATTTATAAAGTTGGGAGACACAACTCTTGAGGGAGCAATAATGTGCGAGCCTAGAATATTTGTGTGTATGTGTTTGCATGTGAGTCTATATATAAGTGTGTGCACATGCATGTGGTTTTTGTCTCCAATCTGATCATCACTGAAGATGAAACATCCTTGAGTCTGTATGATGCATATTAATTGCTTCCATTGCTCCTGGGGTTGAGATCTCCAGAGACAGGTTTAAGAGTCTGGAAGGAATAAATAATGAGAAATGGAGAGATTTGTGGCATATTCTATTCCCTGAATAAAACCTGAAAGGAATCTTTGTGAAGAAAGGTACCTAAAGGTGTTTTACAAAGGAGTTGACACCTTAGACCCCTGGGAAGCATTAGGATAAATGTATATGGGCATATGGAACAGTCACTTATTTCCTATGTCTTGATGTCCATTTCATTTTATATGTTATTATGAAAAAGGAGCATAAATTTTCATGATTGCTTTCATTTACAAATACTGTTCCTATTACAAAAATCTTAATAGACACGGAATTAGCAACATTTTTTTTGTCAAGTTGTCATTTTGTTTTTTACAAGTTGTCTTCAAAAGAACTGTATTTTTAGCAGACAGGAAAATGGAAACTTTTTTCTTGACGACTTGGGCAATAATTTAGATGAGTCTCTTGTTTTCTGTTCTCTTTCACACAGATGACAACATAGCAAATCAATACCCAGTTTGTGTGGCTGGTGAGAGAAGAAAACTTTGTAAGTAGAAGCTAATTTATTTACTGAAATATGCAGATTCAAAAGAGTCAAAAGAAAATGGGACAGGGGAATCAAGTAGGATTCTTTACAGTCTGAGCCACCAGGGAAGCCCTCTGAGACATACCCAAAGGGAAAAACAGGAGTGACTGTTCAGTGTGTTGATCTATGGGAACTGAAGGGCCTTTGCTGCTGCTGCTGCTACTAAGTCGCTTCAGTCGTGTCTGATTCTGTGTGACCCCATAGACGGCAGCCCCCCAGGCTTCTCCATCCCTGGGATTCTCCAGGCAAGAACACTGGAGTGGGTTGCCATTTCCTTCTCCAATGCATGAAAGTGGAAAGTGAAAGTGAAGTGGCTCAGTTGTGTCTGACTCTTAGCGACCCCATGGACTGCAGCTCACCAGGCTCCTCCATCCATGGGATTTTCCGGGCAACAGTACTGGAGTGGGGTGCCAGAAGGGCCCTTAAAATGTGTCTATTGTGAGGGTGGCTGTTTGCTCTGAGGCATCCCAGGTGAGAGGACAATTGGAAGACAGCTAAAGAATATTACTGTGGAAAGTGAAAAGTAAGATATCTCTTTTCTGTCTTCCTCCTGTGCTCCTTGAGCAGTATTTAATTATCTCTGCTTATTTTAAAGACCAGGAGATTAGGTTTCTACCACTGCCCATCTCTTAAAACCAACCCTGGTATCTTTTTGCACATTTATTACCCAAGGTCAGGTTCTTCACACTTTCTCCTTGGATTATCAAAACAGCTTTCTAATAATTTCTTGTTAATTTCATTAGCCTATAATTGTCTGGTGAATTGTCTTGCAAATGCAGCTTCCATAAACTTTTACTAGCCCAGCTCCAGATTTCCACTGACTAGCAAATTAAGCCTGAACAAGTCAGATTGGCAGTGAATCCTCTGCTATGAGGCCCTATCTTTGTACCTAATATCTGTCTATACCTTTACAGATATTCTAACTTCCACTCTCTTGGATTGTTCTGTAAACATAATTTCTTGTATTCAAATCTTTTCATATTATATGCTATTGATATTCTGCCTCCATCATTGCTCTTGGAAATGTGTGTTTTGCCAAGGTCCATCACCCTCTCAAAAGCCTTTCCTTATGTTTTTTTTTTTCCAACTGAATATAATTGTCATGTCTCACATGATGCAGAAACCAGTACTTGAGAAACTGAACGCCACACTTGGAGAGTTGGAGAACTCATGTTTATTATGCCGGTGGGCCCAGAGGAGTTAACACTCCAGGCTCTGAGCCCCAAACAAAGGGGTTACAGAATTTTTATATACTGACAGGCCTGATTATGTTGATTTACAGGCTTGCGGGGGCTCGATGATTGCAAAGAACAGGACAAGGGTGAGTGAGATAAGCTCCAGTTCCTAGTATTGTGAGTCCCCACTTTCTGAGATTGAAGTGATCCAGACTTTGCAAGGAGCAAGCTGAGTTACAGAGGCAGAAGAAGCAGGAAGTCATATAAAATTTTAACTTTTCCCTTCTTTCCCCTCTCTTGATGCTTCTATCACTCATTGAAGAAATCATCATCTCATGTTTTGTAGGACATTCAGAGCTCCCTGTCATTTAGGGGTCTATATTGAGCTATTACCATTTGTAACCTTATGGATTAAATTTGAGAGGTTATGAACTAGGTAATAGCATTGAGAATACAAGGGCCAAACAAGAGCACCACAAACAGTATGAAGAGAGGACCTGTTAAAGCAAGAAGCCATGATGCCCAGCTCCAGATCTTATTCCAATTACTCCAGGAATTAGTTAGTTTCTCTCTCCTCTTTATGATTTGTTCCCTTAGCTGTTGGGCCATGTCCCTGACTATTTCTGATTGGTTTACATAAAAGCAGCATTCTTCATTCAAAAAGAGGAAGAGTCCTTCCTTTTCAACTGTCAGTAGGTCTCAGTTCAGTTCAGTTCAGTTCAGTTGCTCAGTCGTGTCCGACTCTCTGCAACCCCATGAATCGCAGCATGCCAGGCCTCCCTGTCCATC
>NW_011475956.1:24475-27935 GCF_000754665.1 Bison bison bison | reverse complement strand
AAGCCAACTTTTTCACTCTCCACTTTCACTTTCATCAAGAGGCTTTTGAATATATACCCAAGAGTAAAACTGCTAGATCATATGGAAGTTCTATTTTTAATTTTTCAAGGAACCACCATACTATTTTCTACCATTACTGTAGCAACTGACATTCCCACTATCAGTGCACTAGGGCTCCCTTTTCTCTACATCCTTGCCAGCACGTGTTATTTCTTGTTTTCTAATGACAGCCATTCTGACTGCAGTGCCCCATGCCTCTTGTACCCAAATATCTGTTTTCTTATTCGAGGTAGGAAACTTTTTAATTATAATTTCACCAAACACATTTTTGACCCACTTCTCTCTCTTCTCGTCCTATAACGTGAATGTTAGTACACTTGATGTTGTCCCGGAGGACCCATAAACTATCATCCATCTTTTAAACGTGTTTTCTCTTTGCTGTTCTGGTTAGGTGATTTCCACTCTTTTGTCTTAGGTGTTCTTCTGTGTCACCTCAGCTGGCCTGAAATCCTTATAGCATGTTTTTCATTTATCATAATCGTCCGCTCTGACTGGTTTCTATATTTCCTAGTTCTTTGCTGAAGTTTCCACTGTGTTCAGCTATTGTTTTCTCAAGTTCAGTTAGCATTTCCTTTGCTGTTGCTTTGGACTCTTTGGCAAGCAAATTATTTTTCTCTGTTATCTTGTTCTTTCATTTAAAATATATGCCTCTGTTTTCTCATTTTCTTTAAGTTTCTCAGTCTGCTGCTATGAAGTTAGGTGAAATGGTCACCTATCCTGGTCTTGAAGGCATGTCCTTGCATGGAAGTGTCCCTTTGCAGTGTGCATGTGCCTAGTGGCTTTGGTGGGAGAGCTGGACCAGAAGTGAATGGTGACTGTGTCTACTCCCAGGGTGTGCTGGCAGCCACCATAGTGGTGGGAGGAAGGGCTGGAGTCGGAGGGCTGACAGCCAGAGCCAGGTGTCAGCCAGGGCTTTTCCTATGCTCCATACCAGTTGCCACCCTATTGTGGGAGGAGTCAAAAGCCAAGTGGCAGGAGCAGGAGTCTTAAGGGAGCTTAATCTTCCCCCAGATTGATGACCATCTTCACCTTGGCTGGGGGCATATCTAGGGCCTGAGGGCTTGGGGCCTCACTGCTGAGCTGGTTCCATTTTGTCCTCGGTGTGTACCCACTAAAGCTTTGGAGCCAGACCACAGAGCTTTCTCTGATCCTTCCCTGGTGCTCACCTACCCACTAGCAGTGGTGACCTCTGCCTTTGAGGGGAGCAGTAGGGGATGGAGTAGGATCCTGGGCGCTGGGAGGTGCTCTGGGGGCAGTCCTTGCAGGCTGGCCAGAGCACCAGGCAGTGTTCAATCTACTGCCTCTGCACTGGGCCTGGGGGCAAGCAAGCTGTACATGCTCTTCAAGACCAGGGTCTCAGTATCCTACAGCCCCTACAATAAGCCCTACTGATTTTCAGACAAGCTAAGGGGCTCATCTTGACATGGAGTAAATGTTTTCATCTCCCCTCTGCTCTTTGCATTTGGGGGCCCTGAGAAGACAAAGCCAAGCTTACCAGGTGTTCTCACAGCATCATCCCAACCCCAGACTAGGCTCCTTCAAATGTCTTTGCTGAACATTTCCTCCAATCTCTTTCCAATGCCCCTGGGAAGGCAGGAACTACAGCCTTCTCACTGTGAGGTCACCAGCATTGTAGACCTGGCCTGACACACTGTAGGCAGTTACACCTATTTGATGAATGAGTGAATGAACAAATTGTGTCTGGGACTCTTTCAGGTAATCATGGGAGGGCGGAAGGTGGCAAGAGATGAAGAAAATGTCTATGGTAAGAACACATCTCACAATGCGTATATGCCCCCAGGTGTGAACCCTGGATGGTAGAGGGTTGGGCTAATTCAAGACTGAACAGAGAGAAGCTGAGAGGTGACTTCATGCTGGGATGAAGCAGCAAGAGCCCTGGGTCTGAAACTCACCTGGATCTTTGTCCCTGCCCTGCTGTGAGATATCAAGTTCTTTGAGTAACATGTATCTCCATTTCCAAAATAAAATGAATAAACAGAAGTGGATGTAGAGGGCATCGAGTTGTGTATTAGAGGGAACATGGTTCACCAGGTAGAAGGTGTTAGGGAACAAGGATGGAGGGCTACACAAGTGTCTTATTAGGCAGCAGGTTTAAGAGACAAGAGAGGAGGAGGACGGAGGCAGGAAGGGAAGGAAGAAAGTTGATCTCATCTTATTTTCTGACGCCCTATGAGGACAGTGCTACAGCATTGATTCCGTTTGTGTAGAAGGGGTTTAACACTTAGATTAAGAAGCTCCCGAGGTTACAAGTCTGGTAGAGGACACGTCTGTGATTCAAACCCCGGCTATGGGACTCCAGATAGCCCTCCCAGCTGGGCCCACAGCCCCACCCCTTTTTCCAGTGAGTGGGCATCAGGGAAAAGAAGGACCAGCTCTTCACAGCCTGGATGACAGATCATATTATATGAAGTAATTGCCTGTATTTCCACTGCATAATCATAAGGAATTTGATTTAGGTCATACCTAAATGGTGAAGTGGTTTTCCCTACTTTCTTCAATTTAAGTCTGAATTTGGCAATAAGAAGTTCATGATCTGAGCCACAGTCAGCTCCTGGTCTTGTTTTTGTTGACTGTATAGAGCTTCTCCATCTTTGGCTGCAAAGAATATGATCAATCTGGTTTTGGTGTTGACCATCTGGTGATGTCCATGTGTAGAGTCTTTTCTTGTATTGTTTGAAGAGGGTGTTCTCTTGGCAAAACTCTATTAACTTTTGCTCTACTTCATTTTGTATTCCAAGGCCAAATTTGCCTGTTACTCCAGGTGTTTCTTGACTTCCTTCTTTTGCATTCCAGTCCCCTATAATGAAAAGGACATATTTTTTGGGTGTTAGTTCTAAAAGGTCTTGTAGGTCTTCATAGAACCGTTCAACTTCAGCTTCTTCAGTGTCACTGGTTGTGGCGTAGGCTTGGATTACGGTGATATTGAATGGTTTGCCTTGGAAATGAACACAGATCATTCTGTCGTTTTTTAGATTGCATTTTTGTACATTCAAGTACTGCATTTTTGACTCTTTTGTTGACCATGATGGCTACTCCATTTCTTCTAAGGGATTCCTGCCCACGGTAGTAGATATAATGGTCATCTGAGTTAAATTCACCCATTCCAGTCCATTTTAGTTTGCTGATTCCTAGAATGTTGAGGTTGACTCTTGCCATCTCCTGTTTGACCACTTCCAATTTGCCTTGATTTATGGACCTAACATTCCAGGTTCCTATACAGTGGAAGTGAGAAATAGATTTAAGGGACTAGATCTGATACATAGAGTGCCTGAAGAACTATGGATGGAGGTTTGTGACATTGTACAGGAGACAGGAATCAAGACCATCCCCATGGAAAAGAAATGCAAAAAAGCAAAATGGATGTCTGAGGAGGCCTTAC
>NW_011475956.1:23222-23545 GCF_000754665.1 Bison bison bison | reverse complement strand
GACTATGCCAAAGCCTTTGACTGTGTGGATCACAATAAACTGTGGAAAATTCTGAAAGAGATGGGAATACCGGACCACCTGACCTGCCTCTTGAGAAATCTGTATGCAGGTCGGGAAGCAACAGCTAGAACTGGAGCAACAGACTGGTTCCAAATAGGAAAAGGAGTACATCAAGGCTGTATATTGTCTCCCTGCTTATTTACCTTTTATGCAGAGTATGTCATGAGAAACGCTGGGCTGGAAGAAGCACAAGCTGGAATCAAGATTGCCAGGAGAAATATCAATAACCTCAGATATGCAGATGACCCCACCCTTATGGCTGT
>NW_011475956.1:20523-23122 GCF_000754665.1 Bison bison bison | reverse complement strand
GAGGAGAGTTAAAAAGTTGGCTTAAAGCTCAACATTCAGAAAATGAAGATCATGGCATCCGGTCCCATCACTTTATGGGAAATAGATGGGGAAACAGTGGAAACAGTGTCAGACTTTATTTTTTTGGGCTCCAAAATCACTGCAGATGGTGACTGCAGCCATGAAATTAAAAGATACTTGCTCCTTGGAAGGAAAGTTATGACCAACCTAGATAACATATTCAAAAGCAGAGATATTACTTTGCCAACAAAGTCCATCTTGTAAAGGCTATGGTTTTTCCTGTGGTCATGTATGGATGTGAGAGTTGGACTGTGAAGAAAGCTGAGTGTGAAGAATTGATGCCTTTGCACTGTGGTGTTGGAGAAGACTCTTGAGAGTCCCTTGGACTGCAAGGAGATCCAACCAGTCCTGCGGGGAGCGAGCTCCGCCCGTGGCAAAGGTCATGAGGAAGGAGGTTTGGCATACGCAAAGGTGGGATCGAGCCTCAGGAGCCCCCCTGGAAATTCTCGAGCATCTACCCCCAAAACCAGAGTCTGCCTACTTTCTGCTTTGTGCTCTCACCTACACCTCTGACTTTACGGGGGGCTGTCCCCCACTACCTCTCTCTGAAAAAAGAGTTAAGTTATAGCTCTAGTTAATAATTCCTGGGTGTGACAGTGTTTCAACCTACAAACTCCTTTGGAAATCCTCTAGCCTGCCTGAATAGGTTTTTCCGGCCACAGGTGATTGCTCAGAGTCTCCCAACTGTGAGCGGCATGAGATGTTCTAAACTATCTAAATACAGATTCTTTTGAGTAGTTAAAAGATTGATTAGAAATTGTATTGGTGAAGGGTTTTTCACTTGTTGGGCCAATGTTTGCTGCTAAGTCTCCATATCCCTTACCTGCTGTGTCCCTGGCAGTGTATTGATTAATATAACTGGTGTAAGTAGTAGCTTTAATGTTTGTAACCTGGGACCCTTGAATTAATTCTTTTTCTTGTTATAGCCCACCACACCTTTGCTCTCTGTAGGAATGCAACTTTATCTAATGCTTTTGGAGGGTGGCTCCTGACCAATTACCTTTAGAGAAAAGTAAGTTTTCTAAAGAAAGTTTCTTAAAATGTTAACAGGCCCCTGGGCCAGAAGATGATGCAAATCACCTAAACTTTTGCATATGAGAAGTTTTCAGGAAGAAAGCCTGGCTTACTGCATGACTGTACCCCTTCCCCCATTATCCTCTATGCATAACTTAAGGTATAAAAACTACTTTGGAAAATAAAGTGCGGGCCTTGTTCACCAAAACTTGGTCTCCCCATGTCGTTCTTTCTTTCACCTTCTGGCTGAATTATTCAGCTTCTTTTATCCACTGAATTTCCTCACTGAGCTATCCTTATTTAACCACTCTTTATATCCTTAATTAAAGTTTAATTAAGCAGTTGTTTCCTGATCCTCGCTGACGCCGTCCCTGCTTCGAATTCCCTGGATCCACCGGGGCTGGACCCCGGCACAGTCCATCCTAAAGGAGATCAGTCCTGGGTGTTCTTTGGAAGGACTGATGCTAAAGCTGAAACTCCAATACTTTGGCCACCTCATGGGAAGGGTTGACTCATTGGAGAAGAGTCTGATGCTGGGAGGGATTTGGGGCAAGAGGAGAAGGGGACAACAGAGGATGAGATGGCTTGTTGGCATCACCAACTCGATGGCCCTGAGTTTGAGTGAACTCCTGGAGTTGGCAATGAATAGGGAGGCCTGGCATGCTGCAAATCATGGGGTGGCAAACAGTCGGACACAACTGAGCGACTGAACTGAACTGAATGGCCTGTATTACAAAGGTGCATCTTCTAGAGAAACGTTCAGCAGCTGCTGGAGCACAGGTGCACGTGTGACACCAAAGACAGAAAAAATAGATTGGTAGAGACCCCCTTGGAGTGCCCAAATCTCACACCAAGTTACTCAGTAAAGTTAAAGTGAAAGTCGCTCAGTCATGTCAGACTCTGTGACCCCATGGACGATACAAGTTCACGGAATTCTCCAGGCCAGAATACTGGAGTGAGTAGCTTTTCCCTTTTCCAGGGGATCTTTCCAACCCAGGGATAGAACCCAAGTCTCCCACACTACAGGCAGATTCTTTACCAGCTGAGCCACAAGAGAATCCAGTAAAGGTTTTGTCCCAAACACAATCGTGGAAGCATTCTGTTCTCCTTTGCTCACAGGGCATTCAGGAGACCCGGGAACCGGGACATGTTGCTCTCAAGTTTCAAAGCTTACAGACCACCGGTGCCCACAGGTTACCAGGAATTCAGATCTGCCCTGCAAGAGCGCAGAGTGTGCCTCCTCCTGGCCTGGAGGTCAGGGACTGGGAAGAGCACCAGGGGCAGCAGCATCCTCCCGCGGAAGCACTTCCTCTCCAGGCTCGCGGCCACGGCAGTGACCAGCCCCTGCACCAAGGGGAGCTGCCACTGGGCCTCGTGGGACGTGGAAGTTCTCGACACCCCAGACCTCTTCAGTCCCGAGGTCGCCCAGGCAGACCTGGGCTGCTAGGAGAGAGGCCACTGCTACCTGCTGTCGGCCCTGGGGCCCCATGCCGTGCTCCTGATGACCCAGCTCGGCCGCTTCACC
>NW_011475956.1:15405-20328 GCF_000754665.1 Bison bison bison | reverse complement strand
GGTGCGGCGCCGCTGCTGCGCCGTCGACAACCGAGCGGCTGACAGGGAGCAGGAGGCACAGGTCAGGGAGCTGATGGGGCTGGTGGAGGAGCTGGTTAGGGACCATGGTGGCAGAGTCCCCTACACCAATGACGTGTACCGCCTGGCACAGACCCTGGGTGGGTTGAGCCCCAGGGAAAGGCTGCACAGTATGGTGAAGTGACTGGCTGCCCACGTACTGATGTGGCCACTGGCTGGGGTGTGGCAGTGGCCCAAGGTGGTGCTGTGGACCCGGTGTAAGCTGGGCCTGGCCACCCTGCTGGGCCCTTTGTTGCTGCCGTGCCTTCTCTGTAGGCACCTGCCTGAGGCGGTGACTGTGTGACCTTCAATCTTGCAGGTCACCTGGCAAGAAAGGACCTGGACACTTGGATCTGAAGGGGGATTTCCAAGGAATCAGAGTTTTCAGAAATTTCATGTTTACTCCAGCACATAGTTTTAAAATAAAGTTGTACCGCTTCAAAACATCCTTAAACTGTGTTATCTTGATGTATTGGTCATCTGTGAGAAATGGTAAAATGACTGGCAGTTTTCAGTAGAAAATGGATTCCTAGCAAAGGGAATGGAGAAGGCAATGGCACCCCACTCCACTACTCTTGCCTGGAAAAGCCCATGGACGGAGGAGCCTGGTGGGCTGCAGTCCATGGGGTTGCTAAGAGTCAGACAGACTGAGCGACTTCACTTTTCACTTTCATGCATTGGAGAAGGAAATGACAACCCACTCGTGTTCTTGCCTGGAGAATCCCAGGGACAGGGGAGCCTGATGGGCTCCTGTCTATGGGGTTGCACAGAGTCAGACACAACTGAAGCAACTTAGCAGCAGCAGCAAAGGGAAAACCCACTCTTTTTATTTTGAGCTTGTGTGTGTCTGTTTGCTGTTTTGTTTGTTTAGACACTGTTTTTCTCTCTTTGGACTGCTATTTTAAAGAGAGAGAGAGAGTCTGGGTGGCTTAAAAACAACAGACATTTATTCCTCACAGTTCTGGAGGCTGGAAGTCTAAGATCATGGTTGGGTTTGGGGGAGAGTCCTCTCTGAGATTGCAGAATGCCAACTTCTGACAGTGATCTCACATTCAATTAGAACAAGGCACTAATTCCAATCATGAGAAATATACCCTCCTGACCTAAGACCCTCCCAATGACACCACCTCCTAATACCTTCCTCTCCAGACTAGGTTTTCAACTTGTGAATGTTGAGGGGGGAGGGGGCAGACACAAACATTCAGACCATAGCCTATACAGACTCTTCTTGATGTTTTCTAGTTCTTATAGGTAGTTATCTCCCTTCAGTGACCCCTGCGGATTTTTATTATCATCAAGGAAAGAGAAGTCACAGTCAAACATGTTAATGTTTAATTCCAGGTGACACTGAAAGTCAAAGCCACTCAGTCTTGTCCAACTCTTTGCAACCTCAGGGACTATACCATCCATGGAATCCTCTAGGTCAGAATTTTTGGAGTGGGCAGCCTTTCCCTTCTCCAGGGGATCTTCCCAACCCAGGGATCGAAACCCAGATCTCCCACATAGCAGGCAGATTCTTTACCAGATGAGCCACAAAAAGAATCCACCTAGCAATGCAGGAGATTCACGAGCTGGGTAATCGATCCCTGGGTCAGGAAGATACCCTACAGCAGAGAATGACAACCCACCCCAGTATTCTTGCCTGGAAAATCCCATGGACAGAGGAGCCTGGTGGGCTATAGTCCATGGGGTTGCAAAGAGTTGGACACGACTGAGCACACGCACATACATCAGTTTATTTACCAGTACAGTGACTTAGAACCAAGAAGTTAAATGTGACTGTACTGAAAATAACACAATTTCTAATTTTCTAGCATGTATTATGGTTCACATCTGTCCAAAATTAAGTAAGATTTGGGGAAAATAACACACAATGTCTTCAATGTAGTTATCTATCTGGATTTTAATGCAAATAATAATAAAGTTCCTGTCTCAGAGAATGGGAAGAAACCACAGGTACATCAGCAGAGAGCCCCAGAGAAGTTGAGGTTAGGTGTGGCTGCACCGTTGTGGGGTTTTACAGGGGGTAGGTCAACTCACCTAAGTCCTTGAACCCCATCCTTAAGTTGTGTAAACGATCGTTATCATTATCGTTTCCATATTTCTGAAACAACACTTCAAAGGGAAGCCTTTCTGTCAGCCACACCCTAGTTAGGAGGTGTGGATGCAGGAGGACACAGATACACCAAGACTATCAGGGCTCAAGTGTGCTAAGGGGGAGGGTGATGTGTGGGGGACGTGGAGCAGGCCAGAGGGATAATGGAGGGCAGGGAAAAGTGAGGTTGTGCTCAGGCACCCTAGGGCTATCCCAGTTCCGTGGAACAGGAGTGTATGCACATGCGCTTCAATGCCACCTCAGAGTAAAGTTCTGGGGACTCGGGATGGACTCTGGCCTTAAGGCTGCCTGCAGTTGGGGGACCTGAGGGCAGTGACTTAGACTCAGTGAAGTTGAGCTGGAAAAAAAATTTATTATCAGTTCCTTCTTTAGCTGCCTGCTGGGCCCATGCAGGGACTCTCAGCCAGAGAGAAAATCCTTCTACAACCTGAGGCGCCCAGGAAAGGGCCGACGTAGCGGGGACCGCCAGGTCTGCAGCTTGCCCATCCAGGGCCACGTGTGCACCAGCACACGCTGTGGGCCAAGACTGCTTACCACAGAACTGAATTTAACCTGCTGTTCTTTCAGTTTTTCGTTTTCTCACATCCGAATGTACATCTATACCTTCCAATTTCAATCATTACTTATTATTTGTCTTGTTCATAAATGTTAATACGATTTTTAAGACAAAAATGAGTGTTAGTTGCTCAGTTGTGTGCGACTCTTTGGCGACCTGATGGACTGTAGCCTGCCAGCCTCCTCTGTCCATGGAATTCTCCTGGCGAGAATACTGGAGTGGGTTGTATTCCCTTCTCTAGGGGATCTTACTGACCCAGGGATTGAACCCGAGTATCCTGCATTGCAGGCAGATTCTTTACCATCTAAGCTATCAGGGAAGCCCTAAATATGAGTGTGAGGGTTATCAAATTCTCATGCAAACTGTAGCATCTAGAAATATATAGGATCAGAAGAAGGCTTGACATTGTGGGTAAAATGCCCTGTTTGAGGTATCAGTGGGACCGTTGTGCGGTACAGTAGAAAGAGCAGGAGATGTGCGGAGGGCTTATGTACCAAAACCTGTCCCTATGAATTTGCTCAGAGACTTTGTGGCCAAGGGGCTTCATCTTTTCTTGAGATATATATATTAAAATTAATCTTAATATGTATGATGAATTAATGCAAGAGAAAGCACTTTGTAGGTTAAATTCCATAAGAATATGACACAGAAATGAAAAGTGTAGAGAAAACATCATGATAATAATCCTCATAAATAAATTTCATACTCATAAATACATAAATTTCACTCGTGAATACTCCACATTTAGTATTTGTAAATACCCACAGAGTTGGGTACTAGTGGTAATAAAAGGCCCGTATGATTAGTCATCAATTATATTTACAAAGTACAATCAAAGTTGTACTTATTCTCTAAAATATTGCTAGTTTCTAATTCTTAGATTTAAAACTATATAGACTTATAAGTGGGACATCCCTGGTGGCTCAGACAGTAAAGAATCTGCCTGCAATTCAGGAGACTTGGATTCAACCCTTGGGTTGGGAAGATCCCCTGGAGCAGGGCTCGGAAACCCACTCCAGTATTCTTGCCTGGAGAGTCCTCATGGACAGAGGAGCCTGCAGGCTACAGTCCATGGGGTAGCAAAGTCAGACACGACTGAGTGACTAAGCACAGCACAGCACAGATTGACTCATAAGTAAGTGAAAGGCACAATTTTTAATTTTTTAAGTGTAATAATTTAAGAGCTTCCCTGGCAACTCAGAGGTTAAGACTCCCTGTTTCCACTGCAGGGGGCATGGGTTCAATCCCTGGTCTGGGAAGTAAGATCTCACATGCTACACAGCACAGCCAGGAAAAGTTTAAATATATATAATTTAATAATACACAAGTAATACAAAATAGATAATAAAGCAAAATAATGCAGGATTGATCATAAAACAGAACACATAATTGTAGAGAAAATACTATAAAAATTTAATGCTTAATATTTTATGATAAAAACTACCTCATGAAGTATGAAGGATAATTATCATTAAGAACCTTTTATTTGCAGAGGAAAGTAATCTACTGAGAATCAAGTGATTTTCTAAAGGCAAAAAGTGGCAAATCAGAACCTGAAACTATTATTTCTTACTGTCATATAAAGGGAACAAGAGATCAATTTGCCAATATCTGCTGGATCATGGAAAAAGCAAGAGAGTTCCATAAAAACATCTATTTCTGCTTTATTGACTGTGCCAAAGCCTTTGACTGTGTGGATCACACACACACAAAACAAAACAAAACAAAAAAAAAACCTGGAAAATTCTGAAAGAGATGGGAATACAAGACCACCTGACCTGACTCTTGAGAAATCTGTATGCAGGTCCAGAAGCAACAGTTAGAACTGGACATGGAACAACAGACTGGTTCAAAATAGGAAAAAAGAGTATGTCAAGGCTGCATATTGTCACAGTGCTTATTTAACTTATATGCAGAGTACATCATGAGAAATACTGGGCTGGATGAAGCACAAGCTGGAATCAAGATTGCTGGGAGAAATATCAATAACTTCAGATATGCAGATGACACCACCCTTATGGCAGAAAATGAAGAGGAACTAAAAAGCCTCTTGATGAAAGTGAAAGAGGAGAGGGAAAAAGTTGGCTTAAAGCTCAACATTCAGAAAACGAAGATCATGGCATCTGGTCCCATCACTTCATGGCAAATAGATGGGGAAACAGTGGAAACAGTGTCAGATTTTATTTTTCTGGGC
>NW_011475956.1:11258-15038 GCF_000754665.1 Bison bison bison | reverse complement strand
CATTGGAAAAGACTATGATGCTGGGAGGGATTGGGGGCAGGAGGAGAAGGGTACAACAGAGGATGAGATGGCTGGATGGCATCACTGACTGGATGGACGTGAGTCTGAGTGAACTCTGGGAGTTGGTGATGGACAGGGAGGCCTGGCGTGCTGCAATTCATGGGGTCACAAAGAGTCGGACACGACTGAGTGACTGAACTGAACTGAACTGAACTGAGCTGAACCAGACACAGGATCAAAACACTATAGCTTCTCAAAAATGCTCTAAGTGAATGTATATTCAGATCATTTACATAGGTCTCTTCTCACCTTTTTTCTCTTCACGCATAAAAATTCCTTGTTTGTGTGTTGATAAGCTTCTTTCATATTTCCATGCCCTACTGCCTGGATCAGCTATCATTTTACACGGAGAGGTTCATCTTTGGCTTACTTCTGAGAGTTGTTTTTGGCCATGATGAGGTTTTGGAGGGGATTTCAAACAATTCATACCCTCTTACCTAGTCTTGTACCATATTCAGTGCTATACAATATTCAACAATTATGCACAATAATCAGTATTCCTCAGCCTGGCTGGACAGATGCTACTACTCCTTCCAGAGAATACCATGTGCACTGAATTCCCTAGAAGAGGAATTCCTATCAGTCCTTGGGGGAAGCCAGAGCTAGACTATGACCCAGGACTTTTTTTTTCCTGCCCTAGAGCCTCCATCTGATAGTGGTATTATATGCCTTTTCTTATGGAACTGGATTTGTGCTTGCTTATTTCAGCAATAAATATTTTAAGTTTTTTCTAAATTTGTCTTTTACTTTTTCTTTTAAAGTAGTTATCTTCCAAAATAATGTAGTGTTTTGTTGTATTTTTATATCTTATGAAAGTGAAATTCGCTTGGTCGTGTCCTATGCTTTGCGATCCCATGGACTATACAGTCCATGGGATCCTCCATGCCAGAATACTAGAATGGGTAGCTTTTCCCTTCTCTAGGGGATCTTCCTGACCCAGGGATCTGTCAGAGGAGTGTGTAATTTCCTCAGTTCTGTATCATCACAACAAAAATTTGAAGAAATAGACGTTAAAGTCCTTTGACAGACCATGTCTCAGCTCTCAGAGAGACTGTGTTACAGCTCTCAGACAGATCAATGTTACAGCTCAGTTTTATTTAGAAAATAAAGGAAAATATATCCTCGAGGCATGAGGGCATGCTGACCCAAAAGACACGAAGAGGAGAGAGAGCAAGCAAGAGAGCAAGAGAGAGAGAGAGAGAGAGAGAGAGAGAGAGGAAGGGAGAGACAATCCCCCCCACCCCCCACTGCCCTTTGGCTCCTCTTTTTTGTTTTTTTCCTCCCCTGGGCCTGCTATGTAAATTGGGCTAGCCAGGAGTGCTGTTTGTTCTACCTGAGGTCTTCACTCCAGTCCTCAGACCTTCCTTTGTTCTTTTTTCTCAGGCTTTTTCCTTCCTAGTCTTTTAGCCACCACCAGTCTGGACTCCTTTTTCCTATTCCAACTACCTAAGAGATCGAACCCAGGTCTTGCACATTGCAGGCAGATTCTTTACCAGCTGAGCCACAAGAGAAGCCCCAGTATAGTCCATGTGGTACCCACTCGAGTGGGTAGCCTATCCCTTCTCCAGTGTATCTTCCCAACCCAGGAATCAAACTGGGGGTCTCCTGCATTGCAGGCGGATTCTTTACCAACTGAGTTATGTGGGAATATCTTATATTCAACCTCATTCTTGGCCCAATTCTTATTTTGTATTTCCTTTCATTCTTTACCCCCATTAAGTTTCAGTTCAATTCAGTTCAGTTGCTCAGTCATGTCCAGTTCTTTGTGACCCTATGGACTGCAGCATGCCAGGCCTCCCTGTCCATCACCAACTCCCGGAGCTTGCTCAAACTCATGTCCATTGAGTTGGTGATGCCATCCAATCATCTCATCCTCTGTCGTCCCCTTCTCCTCATGCCCCCAATCCCTCCCAGCATCAGAGTCTTTTCCAATCACTCAGCTCTTAACATCAAATGGCCGAAGTATAGGAGCTTCAGCTTTAGCATCAGTCCTTCCAAAGAATATTCAGGGTTGATTTCCTTTAGGATTAACTGGTTTGATCTACTTGGTGTCCAAGGGACTCAAGAGTCTTCTGCAGCACCACAATTTAAAGGCATCAATTCTTCAGTGCTCAGCCTTCTTTATGGTCCATCTCTCACATCCATACATGACTACTGGAAAAACCATGGCTTAGACTATATGAACCTTTAATGACAAAGTGATGTTTCTGATTTTTAATATGCTGTCTGGGTTTGTCATGGCTTTCCTTCCAAGGAGCAAGCATCCTTTAATTTTGTGGCTGCAGTGATTTTGGAGACCCCCAAAATAATATCTATCACTGCTTCTACCTTTCCCCCTTCTATTTGCCATGAAGTAATGGGACCAGATGCCATGATCTTAGTTTTTTGAATGCTGAGTTTTAAGCCAGTTTTTTGACTCTCCTCTTTCACCCTCATCAAGAGGCTCTTTAGTTCCTCTTGGCTTTGTGCCATTAGAGTGGTATCATCTGCATATCTAAGGCTGTTGATATTCCTCTTGGCAATCTTGATTCCAGCTTGTGATTCCAGCATTTCACATGATGTATTCTGCTTATAGAGCTTCCCAGGTAGCTCAGCTAGTAAAGAATCTGCCAGCAATGCAAGAGAACGTGAAAGTGAAGTTGCTCAGTCACGTCCAACTTTTTTCGATGCTGTGGACTGTAGTCCGCTAGGGTCCTCTATCCATGGGATATTCCAGTCAAGAATACTGGAGTGGGTTGCCATTCCCTTCTTCAGGGGATCTTTCCAACCCAGGGATCGAACTCGGGTCTCCCACATTGCAGGCAGACTCTACCATGGCAACCCAGGAGACACCAGTTCAATTCCTGGCTGAGGAAGTTCCCCTGGAGAAGGGATAGGTTGCCCACGCCAGTATCCTTGGGCTTCCCTGGTGGTTCAGATGGTAAAAAATCCACCTGCAATGAGGGAGAGCTGGGCTCAGTCCCTGGGTTGGGACAATCCCCCAGAGGAGGGAATGGCAACCCACTCCAGTATTCTTGCCTGGAAATCCCCATGGACAGAGGAGCCTGGTGGGCTTCAGTCCATGGGGTTACAAAGAGTCAGACAGGACAGAGCAACTAAGCAAAGCACAGCACATTCTGCATATAAGTTAAATAAGCAGGGTGACAATATACAGCCTTGACATATTCCTTTCCCAATTTTGAACCAGTCAGTTGTTTCATGTCCAGTTTTAACTGCTGCTTCTTGATCCACATACCAGCACCACAATTCAAATACATCAGTTTTCAGGAGACAAATAAGATGGTCTGGTATTCTCATCTCTTGAAGAATTTTTCAGAGTTGGTTGTGATCCACACAGTCAAAAAGAACTGCCTACCACTCCTCAAAAATCTCTCTCTCTCTCTCCAAGAACAGACATTCTAACCCCCAAAACAAAAGACAAGGACAGTGGCTCTCTGCCTCCCAGTTCTGCGGAGCTTCTGGAAAGGAAGAGGGTTCCATTCTATCCTGTTCTGCACCTTGCTCCAGCTTTGCACAGAAGGTAAAGAAGTTCTCCAGGAAAACCCAACACTCCCACGGAGGCAACCAGTGGGCTTTAGTTACGAGGGGATGAGTGACGGGGAGTTGGCGGGGTGGGGGTGGGGGGTCCATATTTTTCTCTCTCACAATCCAAACATCACTTCTTTTCTTCTCTCACGTCTTAAAGAGGAAAAGAGAGGGGGCGAGGCGCTCTGGGTCTCC
>NW_011475956.1:0-11158 GCF_000754665.1 Bison bison bison | reverse complement strand
GGTTTCCGCGGCAGCAGTTTCTCCCCGCCCGGAGGGGACAAGGGGCGCCCTCCGTCAGCCTCACCTTCCTTCTACAGTCCAGCCCTGCAACCTTCGGCCGCGCGCTCCCGCTGACTCGCCCGCATCCAGCCGGCAGCGCCGTGCCTGATAAGGGGACCCTGGCGGGGATCCTGGGGGTTCTGGGGAGGCGGCGGGCGGGGTTGGGGGTGGGTGGCGAGGAGAAAGCAGGAAGGGATCTAGGGCTGGAGAGGGCGTCTTGAGCCAGCAGTTGAGTTAGGCCTACTGATTTCTGGTGCGACCTCACACCGGTTCCATGCCTCTGGGCTTCCCCGTCAGTGAAACCCGATGCGGATGGAGAGCGTCATGGACAACTGCAGGTTCCCAGTGCGGCTGAAGCGGGTTTGGGAACCGCTCACTCCGCGTTCACAGACCATCGCTTTCCACAGGGCTTCGATCTTTTCCGTGTTGTGGCCTACTTCTTAGCTCCTTTGATTTTCATAAGCTTCACAGGGTTTCATAGAGCTTCACTAATAGTCACTAATAGCACCACCTCCCAGAGATGGCAGGGTGCAGGAATCCATTCCTAGGGCTCCACAGGACGAGTACCCTCATTGAGTCACGTGTTCCCAAGGAAACCTCTCAGTGGACATTGTTCCAAGACCTTGATCTTCTGAAAGCCACCCCATTCTCCCCCAGAGACACCACACGTTTTCTGCAATACGATGTATAACTCGATTCTATGGTAGAGAGACCCCAGCGTGTACAGGAACCATCCCTTGGTCTGCTGTCAACTCCCTGTGAGCGCCGTGTTATGAAATTATGATGCTAAACTGCGAAACCAGCAATTCTGGGAAACAGAGGGACCGGGGCACACCCTGAAGGAGAGACTCATGACTGAGGAAAATGAAAAATAATTTTACCTTTCCAAAAACAGCATACCTGAGAGAGCCCGTTTTCCCGTGGTTTGATAGAATAATGTATTGTCAAGATAACATCAGGTTCGTCCAATTTAAAGATCAGAAGGTACACGATGTTCATTTGCTTCGATCCTCCTGCTGTTCCTGTCAGATACCTGTATAATCTCTGCTCACACACCATCTCTCTCATGATTCCTGATCCCGTTTGGGGAGGATTACGATTTTCTTTGTGGAGAAGAAATCTGCCTCCATTCTTCATTCCCCAACTTTTGTTTACACTGCGATTGACACATTGCTCAGAGTTTACAATGCTTCCGGATCTCTTCCTAGTCTTGATTCAGTCCTTTGAATATCCTGTCATTTTGGCATCGCCATCAATATCCTTTCTGACTAGTCTCTGGACACTTTGGTATTTGTTAATATCCACCCCAAAAAATCCGTTCTTCACAGACTGTGTCTCCCTGGGGGCCTGACCCACTCAGAAGATGGTTCAGGAGAATGGTGCTGCACCCCTGCTCACCAACTGGAAATTTGATGGCATCGTGGCAGCCACAGAGCTCCATTTGGGTCACACTGATCATCAAGCCACAGAAAAACACCAGATTGTTTAAAACTGAAATCCTTCCATTCTGAGCAACTTCTGTCCCCTGCAATTTTATGCTGAATTAAAAAATAAAAAATGCACCCAAAATTTTGCAATACACTTCTCTTTGTTGGTTTTAGAGCAAGCTTCCAGCCTGTTGGCTTCAGTTTTGTCTTGACCAGGGATGGCAACATGGTATGTGATGTTCCAAGAGGCTGGTTGACTTTATAATCGCTTTTCTGCCCTGATGAATCTAGGAGAATATGCAGGCAAAATGTGCCATTTTTTGCTCTTAGCCCCATGGCAGTTGTGTGATCATGGGCAGAGCAGTTAAGGTTCAGTTTCCCAATATTTTAATAGAAATTTTAATACCTATCTTGGTCACATCATGGGGAATTTTGAAGAACAATTAAAATAATGAACATGAAAGAAACTTTAAAATTTAAAATAAATGCACAGAGGATTATTATGATGGTAAAGTTCATCAACATTGTCACCACTATCTTCATCATCTTTACCACTTTGATATTCTGATTCAAATATATAGAAAATCTCATCTGAGGTAGAAACAATTTCAGAGAATTTGCAGTTTTAGCAAAAGCTGGAGGATAATTTATCAGAGGCAAGGACAGCATGTGGGAAAAGGTGGTGAGGAAAATGCCCTTCTGGGGCTGAAGGAAGGGAAAGGGGTGTGGGAGAAAAAGGAAAGGAAAGAAGTTATCGTAATATATTCTGACAGTGTGACAAGGGATGGTTTCCCTAATGGGGGCTATTTCTATGCATCCCGACTGAGTGAGTATAAAAATGTAAAAAAGGTAGGAATACCAGAATCAAGCTAAATAAGCAAATCAGTTATGAAAACCATTCTGAATTCAATGTTAATCAATAAAATGCAAGTTTAAACCAATTAAGACATAAGACACTCTAATGTATGCTCCAAAGGGTAATCAAAAAATTAAAAATCTAGTATTACCAAGTGTAAGTGAAGATTTGAGGGATGCTCACACGTGGCTGCTGCCAGCATGATAGCAGAAGTCTCCTGGAGTGGGACTTGGCAACATCTAGTCAGGTGGAATCTGTCCATCCCAGAGATTGTCACGTGCACAAGATGTGTGCAGGACTCTTCTGCAGCACTCTTGGTAGTAGCAAGGATATACTTGGAACTCTAAATGTTCTTTAAGAAAGAATTGGATAAAATGTTACATAAATAATGTCACTTCCATAAAAGATTAAAATACCAAAAAGTACTATATCTTAACTATAGACCAATGTGTGTACAAGTGTAAATACACAATTGAGAAAGAGACATAAACATCTCTGAATACTGATTATCTCTGAAAGGAAGAGTGAGAATGAGACTGGGAAGTGGAGGAGTCAAAAAATCAAGAAATGGAGCTATATGTGTAATGTTCTTTTAATGTTTTCAGTACAACAGAATAGCAATAACAATGCCAAAATACTGAGATTTGTTTATTGCAAATGGTGGGCATTCATTTCATTCCTCTGTGTATTGTTCTCCTTAAAATGTTTGTTTCATGACTGCGTAATCTTTACAATTGACGAAATAAAATACAGGTTCAGAGTTCATCTTAATTATAGTTGCACATTCCAGGATTGCCTTTTCTAATGCACACATCTTTTCTAGCACCAAGAAGAATGACACAATAGCATGCCTCAGCTGAATGAAACCTTTATCTCCATGGTTTTGCCAATTTCTGGGGACATCGACTGGGATTTTTTAAAGTGGCTATTGATTTAAAGACATTTGATTTAAAACTGAGCAGGCAATGACTTTATCCTGAATTTGTCCCAAATGTTGCTTCTGTCCCTCAGTCATGGCACCAGTTTCTCTTCCTCCAGCTGCTCAGAGGGAAGAAGGATGGTGACCATGTTTGGCCCTCTTCCTCTTCTCCCTCTCATGTCCATCCTCAAAGGAGCCCTGGACCCCACTTCCACACTCCCAGTGGAAGGTGCATTGTACTTTCCTCTTTGCCACTGGGATATCCATCTGATACATATAGTTTCTGGTACTGGAAATGCCCGGTACTTCAAACAAACCACTATTCATTTACAGTAAGGCAACTTTTATTCTCTAGTCTAGCAAGTTTGCCTACCCTGATTCTAATAATAATAATAATAAAATAATAAAAAGCCCGGCTTCTCATTCCTAGAGGAAGGCTTTCTATATTTCACACCTTTTCAGCTTGAAGGGAGATAATCAACTGATATGTACTCAAACATTTCTTGCTTTCCTGTAGAATGAGGAAAAAAAGCAAGAGTTCACTGTGTTAACATAACCTAGCATCACCTGGCTTGCTTAAAGTTATATATGGATATTTGAAAGCAAAATATAAGTTAGAAAGTTAGCAATGGAAATGACTCATGTAAGGATAATTATTTTGGCTGTCTAAAGTGGAGGTGTTCTCAGGCCTTACCAACTCCTATAAGGACACTTGCTTTTATTCCTTTCTTCTTTTTATTCCAGAAGTGAATGGAAGGGCTTCAGAGGAGCAGATATGGAACCATGGCTGACGGTAAGAAACCCTCCAAATTCTCAAGCTTTCTGGGCACCAGGGGAAAATCACTGTCTTCCCTCTTCCACTCCCTGATCTCAAATATTGAGACAGAGGAGAAACCCAATTATTTTAAACTGCAGAAGAAAAAGGTAGCTATCGTGTTCTTTGGGCTTCCCTGGTGGTTCAGCTGGTAAAGAATCCACCTGCTATGAGGGAGAGCTTGGTTCAGTCCCTGGGTTGGGAATATCCACTGGAGAAAGGAATAGCTAACCACTCCATTATTCTGGCCTGGAGAATTCCATGGACTGTATAGTCCTTTCCCTTCTCCAGGGGATCTTCCCAACCCAGGGATCAAACCCAGGTCTCCTGTGTTGCAGGCGGATTCTTTACCAGCTGAGCCACAAGGGCAGCCCCAGTATAGTCCATGGGGTCACAAAGAGCTAGACACAACTGAGTGACTTTCACTTTCATCTTGTTGTTTATCTTCCCTACCATTAGCACAGCCCACACACCCAAGTGTGAAGCTCTGCCCTGTGCGGTGATGTATGGGAAATGTGGAAACAATACTTCAGGTCAGAAGTCAGGGGATTTGGAACCAAACTGTGAAAATGCTTTTCCCTACCTGTGCTCAGCTGAAAAGAGGACAGGCTCCTCATGTGTGTGCTAAGTCACTTCGAGTGTGTCTGACTCTTGGCAACCCTCTGGGACTGTAGCTCACCAGGCTTCTCTGTCCATGGGACTTTCCAGACAAGAATACTGGGGTGAGTTCCCATGCCCTCCTCCAGGGGATCTTCCTGGCCCAGGAATCAAACCTTGGTCTCTTGCATCTCCTGTACTGGCAGGCTGCTTCTTTACCACTAGCGCCACCTGGGAAGCCCAAAGTTCCCCTATCAGTTGAGTTGAGTTCAGTTCAGTCTGTCAGTCGTGTCCGACTCTTTGTGACCCCATGAATTGCAGCACACCAGGCCTCCCTGTCCATCACCAACTTCCAGAGTTCACTCAGACTCAACATCCGTCGAGTCAGTGATGCCATCCAGCCATCTCATCCTCTGTCTTCCCCTTCTCCTCTTGCTCCCAATCCCTCCCAGGAACAGAGTTTTATCCAATGAGTCAACCCTTCCCATGAGGTGGCCAAAGTATTGGAGTTTCAGCTTTAGCGTCAGTCCTTCCAAAGAACACCCAGGACTGATCTCCTTTAGGATGGACTGGTTGGATCTCCTTGCAGTCCAAGGGACTCTCAAGAGTCTTCTTCAACACCACAGTTCAAAAGCATCAATTCTTTGGTGCTCAGCCTTCTTCACAGTCCAACTCTCACATCCATACATGACCACAGGAATAACCATAGCCTTGACTAGATGAACCTTTGTTGGCAAGGTAATGTCTCTGCTTTTGAATATGCTATCTAGGTTGGTCATAACTTTCCTTCCAAGGAGTAAGTGTCTTTTAATTTCATGGCTGCAATCACCATCTGCAGTGATTTTGGAGCCCCCAAAAATAAAGTCTGACAGTGTTTCCACTGTTTCCCCATCTATAGGGACTTAGTAATTGTGTTTGAAAAAAATCCAGAATACTTAAGGAAAGGCAGAACCAACATAGAGTTAAAGGAGTAAAATAACAGATTTTAGTATCCTAGAATGAACTTAATTCATTTGGGCTTATAAGAACCCCAGAAATCCTTGCATTCTCACTCTCTTCATCCCTAGAAGACTTAGCTCTTGGTACAGAGTGACCATCGCCAACACCACTTTTGTTATAATTTCCTATAATTCTATCAGCCACATCAACGATCTTTCCAAAATATGTATTGCTAACGTTCTTATCATCTCTTCTTCAGCCACCCATCCAGGGTCATCTGTCAGACTCTGTCCCTGACATTAACCACAAGCCTTCTGTAGGCTCACTTTCCAATATTCAAATCCCTACCCTAAGAGCAGAAACCCAGGGATATTCAGTTGGTCCTCAGTGGGAGATCACTGAGACTCTAACATCTGAGACTTCCTTTACTCCCAGGGTTCAGATGACTGTGATGAGCAGTCTGTGTGCCTGGGAACTGGTGGGTGAAAAACAGATGATAATATTTTATCATTTATGATTTATCCTCACCTCCTTGTAATTTCACCTGAGATTAGCATAAAAGTGGCCTAAGTAACATAATGGGAAAAACAAAGGATCACTTTTCTTTCTGAAAACCTCTGTTTTTATTGGTCCTGAAGAAGTCCTTGTAGCATCCTTCATAGTGTAGCAGTTCTGGCTCTTGGCTATGGGTCCAAGGTTGGGCTCCCAATGTGGGCTTCCTACCAGTCAAGAGCCACCTAAAGTTGTATGCAAACATCTGTATGATTTTCATATCACTGTTTGGCAGAGAGAGGTCCATAGCTTTCATGAGATATCATGTAATGTCAATGACAGAAAAATCTTAAGAATCACTAATTTTACCAACAAAGACCTACTGTATGGCACAGAGAGCTCTGCTCAATATTCTAAATAATATAAATAAGAAAAGAATTTGAAAAAGAATAGATACACATATAGGAATGACTGAATTACTTTGCTGTACACCTGAAACTGAAACAACAATGCTCATCACCTTGTTGTTGTTCAGTCACTCAGTCATGTCCTCTTCTGAAACCCCATGGACTGCAGCACACCAAGCTTCCCTATCCTTCACCATCTCCAGGAGTTTACTGAAACTCACATCCACTGAGTTCATGATGCCATCCAAACATCTCATCCTTTTTTGTCCTCTTCTCCTCCTGCCTTCAGTCTTTCCCAACATCAGGGTCTTTTCTACTGAGTCAGCTCTTCTTTGCATCGGGTGGCCAAAGTATTGGAGTTTCAGCTTTGGAATCAGTCCCTCCAATGAATATTCAGAGTTGATTTCCTTTAGGATTGACTGGTTTGATCTCCTTGCAGTCCAAGGGACTCTCAAGAGTCTTTTCCAACACAGTTGGAGAGCATAGTTTGAAAGCATCAATTCTTAGGTGCTCAACCTTCTTTATGGTCCAACTCTCACATCTATACAGGACTACTGGGAAAACCATAGTTTTGACTAAATAGATCTTTGTTGGCATAGTGATGTCTCTGCTTTTTAATACACCATCTAGGTTTGCTATAGCTTTTCTTCCAAGGAGAAAGCATCTTTTAATTTCATGGCTGAAGTCACCATCTGCAGTGCTTTTGGAGCCCAAGAAAATAAAGTCTCTCACTGTTTCCATTGATTCCCCATCGATTTGCCATGAAATGGTGGGACTGGTGCCATGATCTTAGTTTTAAGCCAGCTTGTTATCTGCTCCAAGAGTAAATAAAAATTAAAAATTAAAAAAAAAAAAAAAAGAAGAATCACTAGTATGGTAAAACAAGAAAATTCTTTTTTTTTTTTTTACAGAACATCAGGGCTTTGAACCCTCCTCCTCATTGAGGATCATCCTGGTAGGAAAAACAGGCAGCAGGAGAAGTGGCACTGGGAACAGCATCCTCTGCCAGCCTGTCTTTGAGTCCAAGCTGGGGGCCCAGTCGGTGACTAGGAAGTGTCAGAGGGCAACAGGCACATGGAATGGGAGGAGCATCCTGGTGGTGGACACGCCCCCCATATTTGAGGCCAGGACCCAGGATCAAGAGGTGTACCAGAACATTGGGTCCTGCTATCTGCTGTCAGTGCCAGGGCCCCATGTGCTGCTGCTGGTGACCCAGCTGGGGCGCTTCACTGAGCAGGACGTGGTGGCCATGACCAGGATGAAGGAGGTCTTTGGGGCAGGAGCCGAGAGGTACATGGTTATCCTCTTCACCCACAAGGAGGACTTGGCGGGTGGATCCTTGGATGAGTACGTGGCAAATACAGACAACCTCAGGCTGAGGAGCCTGGTCCGGGAGGTCGGGCGGAGGTACTGCGCCTTCAACAACCGGGCCTCTGGGGACGAGCAGAAAGAGCAGCTGGCCCATCTGGTGGCCGTGATCGAGGGGCTGGAGTGGGAACACCAGGGCGCCTTCCTCACCAACGAGCTCTTCTTTGATGCACAGATGCTCCGGCAGATGGGGGGAGGCGCCCATGGAGAAGATCAGAGGCACTACCTGGACAAGGTACGGCTGCAGGTTGCAAAGCAAAAGCAAGACCTGAAAGAGGCTGAGAGGAACTGTGCCTTCAAGGTGCTCCTCCGACTCAAAGCCTGGGTCATTTCTCATACCAAAATATTTGTTCTTCTTGTCCTATGCCTTTTGATTTTTCTTGCCATTGTAATTATTTTGTGTAGTATCCATGAAGGCTGAGCATTTTCAGAAAACACCTGCCATCAGCTTCCATTTTTTTCAGAGTCAGTATATCACCGACTCAATGGACATGGGTATAGGTGGACTCCAGGAGTTGGTGATGGACAGGGAGGCCTGGCATGCTGTGGTTTCATGGGGTCGCAGAGTCCGACACGACTGATTGACTGAACTAAACAGGTATCTATGTTGATCAGGAACTTTATTTGCTTTTTACATAATTTCACTTTCAATTTCACTTCCTTGCATCAGACACATCATCCCTTTTCTTCAGTTGCTTTTTAGGTAAATAAAATGCAGGGGAAATAAATTCCCTTTTCTGTTGTGTTAAAAATGGTGAAGGCAAATAATAAACTAAATGCACATCATCAAGAAATATCAAGGAGTTTGCATAAAGGAAAGTGAGTGGACTGACATGCTATGTGAATGAGCGTCTCACTGGGGACCTGCTTCTTACAGTTGAAATTGCTTATTTTATATGAAACATACTCTGACTTCCTTGTAGGTTGTCAAAATATATATATATATATATATATATACACACACACACACACACACTCCACAAGAGAGAAAGACTAGGATGTTCTGGAACGTCTCTGATGTGTGAAGAGGCTGGGGGAGAAAGGAAGAAGGCCCTGGAGATGGGGTGGGGAGGAAGATCTGTGCATAGTCAGCCACTGGGAAATTAAAGAACTGGAAATCCTTAGAGCAGGGCTGGATAAAAGCCAGATGGGGGTATAGGAATTCAGGCTTACCTGGACATCTGGTCTCCTTCAACACTCAACTATCCTCTTGAGCAAGAAAGCCACCCTGGACAAGAAGGAAGTGACCTGCAAGGCTGCATTCTCTTCAAGTTTAGAAATTTGAATTGCATGAACTTTTCATATGTGGTGATGAAACATTCTGTTTCTTTTGATTTATTTACCCTTTAAAAAAATGTAAAAGCCCTCCTCAGCTCACAGATTATACAGAACCGGCCTCAGCCTGGATTTGCTCTGCAGGTTGTGGTTTGCCACTCCCGTCTTAGAGGAGATTTTCCATCATGGGTTGAGCTTGGATGTAGGGGAACATCTTGAACCCCAAGGTCAGCACAATCGTGTGTGATACCTGTACAAATTTGGAGAAAGGGTGGCATTGCACATTTCAGTGGTAGAAAAGAGAAGAGGGCATACATTGAGGTGAAGTCTGAGCAGAGGTCACCAAATCAGTGGAAAGAGGAAATCAGATGAGTAAGGGGCTGGGTGACCCCTTCCCAACTTCTTCTATGGGATAGCTGTCTATCCTTTCATACCCTGTCGGGGAGACCAACAGTCGCACAGGCAGCCTGTGAGAGGGTGGGTAAGTGATGAACTCTCTGTGATGCCCAAGCTCATTGTCCATGTCCCTGCTGGTGATAAAGTTGGGGTTGATCTGACATTGCTATCCGATAACTGATTCAAATCTTGTGCAAGGGGTGTTATGTGTGAGATCCTCAAACCCTTGAAACACCAAGCAACTCAGAGTTCTCAGACCAAGGACCTCCTCCTCAGTGCGGTCTTCCCAAACTGTCTGACCCAAGTTGACCTCTCCCTTCCTTGACTTCATCCAGTCCCGCTCCACCCACACGTAGCTGAGTGCCAAGTATCGGGGTCTCTGCTGGGCACCAGGGATCTGAGAGAAGTAAGGCCAAAGACACCTGTGCTTTAGAGGGAGGAAGGCATATAAAAATAAGGATGAACTGGAAGTGAGCATCCACACAGGGAAGCAAGAGTAGCCCTTGCAATCATGACTAGAGAAAGCCTGAGCAGCAACTAAAACCCAGTGCGGCCAATGAACAAAATAAAGTAAAAATGGGTGTGAGAGAAATTTGTTCATGGTGGGATGTCAACCAGAAGGAGAGTGAGGGCTTGGGGGCAGAGGCGCCCTGGCCAGGATGGTGCTGGGGCTTCTAGAAACGTGCCGGCCCCTCCCTCCAGGACTGACTTCAGGCAGAGGGAGCAGGCAAGCCATTCAGCATCAAAGTAATCCAAGTCTGTGCCCCAACCGGTAATGCTGGGTCAGGTAGGAGATTGAGAAGCACTGGAGGAAGCAGCTGAGGGACCAGGCTGGGGGATGGGCCCTGGGCAGCTTCAAGGCTTTTCTCCACAAGGTTTTTAAGCAGGTTAGGAATTTCAAGAGGATCACACTGCAGGAATGTGGCATTGGACCAAATAAGTGTGAGCCTGGGAACATGGTATCACATTCAGAAGAAAAGAATTCTGTCTCAGCCATCCATTGGGGCCTGAGCCATAACAGGAGGTGTGGGGATGGAGAGGACAGAATAGGAATGGGCACACAGAGGGTGAAATGACACAGAGTGGCACTGATATCAAGGTTGGGAGGGAGCCAGCTTTCTGTCTTGGCCTCCCCAGGACCCTGACTCCCCCCACTGATCAGGGCCCTCAGAGGAGACTGGGCTGAGCAGAGGAAGGTGGAGACTTCAGATCTAGTGGAGTATGAGAGGGTAATAGGCAGGAAGGCCAGGGTTCTCCAAATAGAGGAAATAGCCTGCAAGTGTCAGACATTTTTATCTCTCTTAAGCGGCAGGAGGAAACAAACTAGTAATATTTTTTCCTTCTCTATACACATTTAAAGGGAGGTTTCTCTTAAAATACTGTGTTGCCATAATGACACCTGGTTTCACCTGAAGTTAGCTATTCTTGAGCCTAGAGATAATCAATGCCTTTTTCTTATGGAAATGTCCATCTTAAGCTATGCTAATGTACTATGCCTTTACCCCAAACTGTCTCCAAGTCGGTTCCGCCTCTTGGCCCAGAACCTACTTGACAAACCATTATGGATATTGTTCTCCTAATCTATGTAAATGAAACTATTTGTATGGTGGTCTGCCCTTCTTCAAGATT
>NW_011475955.1:17506-19816 GCF_000754665.1 Bison bison bison | reverse complement strand
CAGATATGGAAATAAAGATTGAGTTTGGAGGAAATATCCCCAGTATAGCTCCCTACTCTATATGAGTCTGCAGATATAGATAGCTTTTGGTTTAGTTTCTTGACGGATTTGCAGATTTGCATTTTTCGGTTAACAGGCACTTATGTGGATTTAAATATTACATTCATTTAGTCTTCATAACACTGCTGTGGCATAGGTAACTTTGTATTGCAGTGTAACAAATTACTATGAACTTAGTGGCTTAAAATAACTCAAATTTAGTATAAGAGTTTCCATAGGCCAGGAGTCTAGACACAGCTTTTTCAGTTCTCTGTTCAGGGTCTTGAGCCTTTAGTGCTGACATCTCCATTTCTTTGGTGGATGTTGACCAGGGGTAGCTGTCAGCTGCCAGAGGCTTTTCTCAGGTTCTTACCACATGGCCTGTCTATAGCAGTCCCCATTATGGTTATTTGCTTGTCCAAAGAAAGCAGGGGAATCTTAATTCAAACTTCACTCTTCATTCTGTTAAAACAGAAGCTTATGTGGCATAATTACTGGAGTTACTTTTTCATCATATTTATAGGCCCCACTCACTGAGGTATGAAAGCATTTGTTAAGATACTTGAAGTCACAGATAGCAAATAGCAAGGTCAGGATTTGAACCTGGGAGTTGTATTACCACTGTGCAGTAAACTTTACACTATCCTACTTGTTTTCTAACTTTCCTATTAGAAAGCTCTTCAGATACACTCTTTGAAGGCACTATTTCTAATTAGACAATAAATAATGAAATGAAGCTACACTGTAGAAAGCATTATTATGATAGTATCATTATTTTTATAATTTATAATAAAGAAATAACAAGCATCCAACCCCCAGGAATAACTAAACTACCTTTCCATATGCAAGGCATGGGAGATGTATGTTGTCTGCCAGTTCACTGAGGCGTCAGTTAGAGAAAACATAATGCTCATTAATTCCATCCCTCTATTACAGGACATAAAACAATACATGTTCTAAAGCACTTGGACTAGGTAGCCAAAATTCATTGCAGTGTACCGAAAACATGACAGAGTCTAGTAGACACGTATCCCTGTAATGCCAGGGATGGACAAATACCAGATTTTGATGCATGAGGAAATAATTTGCACTATCTTTTTAAAAAGTGTAACAAAACATGCTTTAAAAATTTATTTAATAAACAATTGCTCAATATTTCTTATAACTCAGACATTCTTATATTCACTGTGTATTTATTAATCAATAACAAAATATTCCGTCCTTAAAGAGTTCCTTGTCTAGCAGAAAAGACTGAGACTAGAATAAATTATTACTATGCACTTTAGCATTTGTTTTGATAAAAGTATACATAGCAATAACACCGTAAAGGAGCTAGGAATTTTTCAGCTGTAGCTTAATGAGAAAGAGGACATCATAGACAAATATCCCAAGATGAAGAGTTCCAGTATGAGGGCATGAGGGGCAGTTCAGGCAGAAAAAACACATTGAATTTGACAAAACCATGTAAGAGGGTGGAGGGTAAGATGATTTGTAAAGAGACTAGATTCGTAAAAGAGTATGGGGAGATGCATTGGGAATGACAGTTTAGACTAAGATGGTCAGAATGAACCAGACCATTGATGGCCCTGTAAATCATAGTTGTGCACTGGTACTTGAGGATGATTTTAATTTCTTAGAAACAGATGGTTTAGTGATGTGTAGGCTTTTTCATTTGAATGTGCACATATGTTAATTTTTGCTGCTTCTGGATGACTATTTGAGTGAAAAATAATTTAAAATTTATTTCTCAGCTGAGTTAAGTATATAACTGTTACTTTAGCATCCACACAATTATCATCATAGGCTTCATGATAGCAGAGATCTTTCTTTTATTTCCTGATGTATCCCGTGTTCACAAAACAGTGAGAAAGTCATGATAATGTCTCAATAACTGTTAGAATGATTGTGGGTATTCTCAATAACCTGTAAAAAATAGTTAAACCACGGTAATTTTTATCTTCTTTATATATACTACAGTCTTTTCTAAATCTTCTAAAATAACATGTGTAGCTTTCTGTTGGAGAAGGCAATGGCACCCCACTCCAGTACTCTTGCCTGGAAAATCCCAGGCTGCAGTCCATGGGGTTGCAAAGAGTCGGACACGACTGAGTGACTTCACTTTCACTTTTCACTTTCATGCATTGGAGAAGGAAATGGTAACCCACTCCAGTGTTCTTGCCTGGAGAATCCCAGGGATGGGGGAGCCTGGTGGCTGCTGTCTATGGGGTCGCACAGAGTCAGACACAACTGAAGCGACGTAGCAGCAGCAGC
>NW_011475955.1:13784-16854 GCF_000754665.1 Bison bison bison | reverse complement strand
GGCTTAGGCATCAGAACAGAGAGAAAGACTTTCCAGATAATTCTGTGTACAGGCAGGCTTGAAGCATGGGGCTAGAATGTATCTTAGTGTTCCTTAAGATCTGATATTCTATAATCTACTTGACTAGACCAACTAAACCATAAAAAGAGGCATCATGTTTCATTTGTTTTCTATATTTTTGGCTTATAAGTTTCTACATCATATGGGACTTTACTAAATAGTCCCTAAATTAATCATTCTCATATCTCACTATGGTATATTGGTATCTTAGGTGGTTATTAAAGGGACAGGATTTTGTTACTCCAATTCCTAAGATTTTCTTCCCTTTTTCAAATACACTTGAAGTTTTCTGTCTCTCCAACAAACATATCCTTTAATGGCTTGAAGTGCTCTCTGCTATAAAACAAGGCTTCCCTACACTGGGACTCTGCAGGCTAGCCATAGGGTTGACTGAGATTGAGTCGGGGCTCATGTTTTCAGATTAACCAACTTGAGTGATTGTGTGGATGACAAGGGAGAGCAGGGGGAGGGTGTTCTAGAAGAAAATAAAAGAAATTTATTCATTAGGAAGACTTAGTTTCCTCAGAGTATGCCTCTTTCAAGTTCCCTCCATATTATAAATTTATCAAAGTCATTCTGTGGATGAGCCACATTTTGTGTATCCAATCACTAGCTTATAGGCAGAATACTGCTTCCACTTGGTTTCCACTTTGAGAAGAACTACTGTGACTATACAAGTCCAAGTCTTTGTGTGGCTCTATCTCTGTGTGAATCATTTATCTTAAGTAAATAGCTCAGAATGGGATTGCTAGATCAGGTGGTAGTATCTGCTTAACATCTTACAAAGACCACAAACTGATTTACAGAATGGCTCTATCATTTTACATTTCCACTAGCAATGTATGTGAGTTTCAGGTGTTCCATAACATCACCCACACTTAGAGTTATCAGGTTTCTTGTTTTTTATTTTGTAGCAGTTCTAGTTGGTATACAGGGGTAACACTATGGTTTTAAGTTGTGTTAACCCAGTACCTAACAGTCTTTTCATTAAATTTGACTTTTTAAACTTCTGAATATCTTCTTTGGTGAAATTTGTGTTGAAATACATTACCCTTTATTTATTTGAATGTTGGTACATCTTATTGTTGAGTTGTAAGAGTCCTTTATTCTTCTGGATACAAATTCTTCATTATGTATGTACTTTTTTATTGTTGTAAAATTCAAAATTCACTATTTTAACCATTTTAAAGTTTACATTAAAAATCAGATAGGTGGGCTTCTTTTGGCCATTGAGTTGTATGAGTTATTTCTGTATTTTGGATATTATTCCCTTATTGGATATATCATTTGCAAATTTTTTTTTTATTTCCCATTCAGTAGATTGCCATTTTGTTTTGTTTATGGTTCCTTTGCTGTGAAGAAATGATTTAATTTAATGTAGTCCCATTTATTTTTGCTTTTCTTGCCCATGCCTTTGGAGTTGTTGAATCACTGTGTTTTACACATGAAACTGGTATAATATTGTATATCAAATATATGTCAATAAACACACAGACAAAATAATGTGTACAATTCAGTGACTTTTGATCTATTCAAATTATTGTGTAGTCATCACTACTGTCTAAATCTAGAACATTCTCAGTACCCTAAATGTAGCACTGTGCCCATTAAGCTGTCACTTCCCATTCGTTCTCTCTTCCTAGCCCCTGGAAACCACCAATCTACTTTTTATTTCTATAGATTAACATATTGTGAATATTTCATGTTAATAGGGTCATACAATATGACTTTTTATGTCTGGATTTTATGTCTCAATTCTTTCTTTCACCTAGCGTAATGTCTTAAACATTCATGTTGTAACATGTATCACTAGTTCTTTCCTTTTAGTGTCTGAATAATATTCTATCATATGGATAATGCTGTACTTTATATGTGCATTAGTTGATGGACGTTTGGATTCTTTATACATTTAACTATTGTAAGTAGATATAATCAAATAAATTATTTGCAAATGTTTTCTCTCATTCTATGAGTAACCTTTAAATTTCATTGATGGTCTCCCTTGCTATACAGAAGCCTTTTAGTTTGATGAAGTATAGTATGTCTTTTTAGTTTGTATGCATGTTTTTAGTATGTATATCTGTTTAATGACTCTCTATAATGTTCTGTCATTTTCAGAGTACAAATCTTAAACCTACTTAATAAAAGTTATTCATAAATATTTTTGTTTTAATTTCAGCTTTATTGAGATATAATAAATAAATATAAGCATTTTGTCTTATAACTGTTAGAATTGTTTTTTAATTAACATCTTCGGGTTGTTCATCACTTTCAGATAAAGGGAGCTGATTATTTTCCTATTGGTCTTGTATCTTGTAACTTTGCTGAGTCTTTTTTTTTTATTACTTATAATAGATTTTTGTTCTATAGAATTTTCTATATATAAGATCATGTCATTCAAAAAATACACCTTTACCACTTTATTTCCAACTTTTTTTACCCAATTGCTCTGGCTGAAACTTCCAGTGCAATGTTGAATAGAAGTGGCCATAGTGGGAATCCTTGTCTTACTCCAGATCACCATTAAATAGGATTTTAGCTGTTGATTTATCATAGATTTCTCTTGTCAGGAGGAGTGAGTTTCCTTATATTTTGAGGTTGTTGAGTAGTTTTAATCATTAGTGTTAGGTTTTTTCAGGTGCTTTTTATGCATCAGTTTATATCATGAAAACTCACTTTTTTTCATCCTATTAGTGTAAGGTATTCAGTTCAGTTCAGTGGCTCAGTCGTGTCTGACACTTTGCCACCCCATGGACTGGAGCATGCCAGGCTTCCCTTTCCGTAACCAACTCGCAGACCTTACTCAAACTCATGCCATTGCATCGGTGATGTCATCCAACCACCTCATCCTTTGTCATCCCCTTCTCCTCCTGGCTTCAATCTTTCCCAGCATCAGGGTCTTTTCCAAGGAGTCAGTTCTTTGCATCAGGTGGTCTAAGTATTGGGATTTCAGCTTCAGCATCAGTCCTTCCAATGAATATTCAGGACTGATTTCCTTTAGGATGGACTG
>NW_011475955.1:13016-13684 GCF_000754665.1 Bison bison bison | reverse complement strand
GCCAACTTTTTCACTCTCCTCTTTCAATTTCATCAAGAGGCTTTTTAGTTCTTTGCTTTCTGCCATAAGGGTGGTGTCATCTACATATGTGAGGTTATTGGTATTTCTCCCAGCAATCTTGATTCCAGCTTGTGCTTCATCCAGTCCAGCATTTCTCATGATGTACTCTGCATATAAGTTAAATAAGCAGAGTGACAAAGTACAGACTTGACATACTCCTTTCCCAGTTTGGAACCAGTCTGTTTTTCCATGTCCAGTTCTAACTGTTGCTTCTTGACCTGCATACATATTTCTCTGGAGACAGGTCAGGTGGTCTGGTATTCCCATCTCTTTAAGAATTTTCCATAGTTTGTTGTGATCCAAACAAAGGCTTTGACATAGTCAATAAAGCAGAAGTAGATGTTTTTCTGGAATTCTCTTGCTTTTTTGATAATCCAACAGATGTTGGCAATTTGATCTCTGGTTCCCCTGCCTTTTTTTTTACTTTTAATTTTTTTCATTTTGATTTATTTATTTTAATTGGAGGTTAATTACTTCACAATATTGTATTGGTTTTGCCATATATCAACATGAAAGATGGTAATGATAACCCTGTATGCGAGACAGCAAAAGAGACACAGATGTATAGAACAGTCTTTTGGACTCTGTGGGAGAGGGAGAGGGTGGGA
>NW_011475955.1:12660-12916 GCF_000754665.1 Bison bison bison | reverse complement strand
TTGGACCTTGTTGGCAAAGTAATGTCTCTGCTTTTTAATATGCTGTCAAAGTTGGTCATAATTTTTCTTCTGAGAAGCAAGTGTCTTTTAATTTCATGGCTGCAGTCACCATCTGCTGTGATTTTGGAGCCCCTCAAAATAAGGTCTGTCACTGTTTCCATTGCTTCCCCATCTATTTTCCATAAAGTGATGGGACCAGATGCCATGACCTTAGTTTTCTGAATGTTGCATTTTAAGCCAACTTTTTCACTCTCCT
>NW_011475955.1:11449-12067 GCF_000754665.1 Bison bison bison | reverse complement strand
TCACCTCCACTAGCTTTGTTCATTGTGGTGCTTCCTAAGGCCCACTTGACTTCACATTCCAGGATCTCTGGCTCTAGGTGAGTTATCACACCATCGTGATTGTCTGGGTCATGAAGATCTTTTTTGTATAGTTCTGTGTATTCTTGCCACCTCTTCTTAATATCTTCTGCTTCTGTTAGGTCCATACCATTTCTGTCCTTTATTGTGCCCATCTTTGCATGAAATGTTCCCTTGGTATCTCTAATTTTCTTCAAGAGATCTCTAATCTTTCCCATTCTACTGTTTTCCTCCATTTGTTTGCACTGATCACTGAGGAAAGCTTTAATATCTCCTTGCCATTCTTTGGAACTCTGCATTCAAATGGGTATATCTTTCCTTTTCTCCTTTGCCTTTAGCTGCTCTTCTTTTCGCAGCTATTTGTATGACTCTTTAGACAATTATTTTGCCTTTCTGCATTTCTTTTTCTTGGGGTTGGTCTTGATGACTGCCTCCTATACAATGCCACAAATCTCAGTCCATAGTTCTTCAGGCACTCTATCTATCATATCTAATCCCTTGAATCTATTTGTCACTTCCACTGTATAATCATAAGGGATTTTATTTAGGTCATACCTGAAT
>NW_011475955.1:9864-11349 GCF_000754665.1 Bison bison bison | reverse complement strand
GCATTAAGGAGTTGATAATTTACCTTGAGCAATTGTTGTGTTGTATTACCCATGTGTTCCTGGATTTAATTTCCTGGTCATGGTGGAAATTTATCATTTGAATTTGATAAATAATTTTTAATATAAATTTATTTATTTTAATTGGAGGTTAATTACTTTACAATATTGTATTGGTTTAATTTGAAGTACTTAAATACTGATAGGTTGCTGTATCCAATTTGCTAGTATTTTATTGATAATTTTTACATTTATGTACATTAGGGTTATTGCTTATAGTTTTTTTTTTTTTTTCGTGTCTTTTTCTTGTTTTGTTAACATAGTAATACTGCCCTCATAGAATGAGCTAAAAGTGTTTCTTTCTCTTTTATATTTTGTAAGAATTTTATAAAGTTTGGCTTTAATTCTTTAAATATTTAGTAGACTACCAATAAGACCATCTGGTGCAACACTTTCCTTTGTAGGGAAGTTTTATATTACTGATTCAGTCTCTTTACTTGTTATGGTGGTTGAGTTGCTAAATCACGTTCCCATGGGGGTCAGTGACCTCCGTGGGGTCACTCTTGTGACCCCATGGACTGTAGCCTGCCAGGCTCCTCTGTCCATGGATTTTCCAGGCAAGAATACTGGAGTGGATTGCCATTTCCTTCTCCAGGGGATCTTCCTGACCCAGGAGCCAAACTCGAGTCTTCTGCATTGCAGGATGATTCTTTACCAATTGAGCTATGAGGGAAGCCCATTACTTGTTACATGACTTCATATTTCTATTTCTTCTTTAGTCTATTTTGATAGTTTTTTTTGTTGTTGTTGTTGTTGTTGTTTTTTCTAGTAACTTGTCTGTTTTATCTGGGTTATCTAACTCGTTCCTAGTGCTGTGTGCTTAGTTGCTCAGTTGTGTCCAACTCTTTGTAACCCTGTGGACTGTAGCCTGCCAGGCTCATCTGTCCATGGGGATTCTCCAGGCAAGTGGGTTGTCATACCCTCCTCCAGGGGATCTTCCCAAACCAGGGATCAAACCCAGGTCTCCCACATTGCAGGCAGATTCTAGTAGTGTCTTATAATTATTTGTATTTCTCTAAGTTTGATAGTAACGTCTCCATTTTTTATTTCTGATTTTACTGCTTTTCATCTTCCTTCTTTTATGGTAAGTTCACCTAAATATTTGTCAACTTTGATCTTTATAAAAGACCAACTTTGTTGTCTTGATTTACTCTATTATTCTCTATTTGATTTATCTCTACATTTTTTTATTATTTACTTCTTCTAGTGATTATGGTTTAGTTTCAGCTTTTTATAGTTTTTTAAGGTGAGATGTTAGGTTTTTGATTTGACATCTTTCTTCTTTTTTATTATAGGTATTCATAGCTGTAATTGTAAGTGGGATATTGATATAGCCAACTATTAGTGTTCAAATATCTATTTATCCCTAGAATTCTGTCAGTATTTGCTTCAAATAAGTTGGTGCTTTGCTGTTAGGTACCTATATGT
>NW_011475955.1:8345-9764 GCF_000754665.1 Bison bison bison | reverse complement strand
GTTTATAATTGTTATGCCTTGATAGTGTGACTGTCCCTTTTATTATTTTTAATGATCTTCCCTTTATTGTTATTATTATTATTATTAACAGATTTTAGTATACCCACTTAAGCTCTTTTTGATTGTTTCATGGAATGTATTGTTTTCATCCTCTTACATTTAGCCTATTTCTGTCTTTGGATGTGAAGCGATTTTCTTGTAATTGGATCATGTTTGCTGTTAGCTTTCTACACATTCTTTCAGTCTCTAACTTTTAATTGTGTAGTTTAATCCATTTATATTTAATGTGTTTACTGACAAGGAAGGACTTATGCAGTTTTGCTATTTATGTTATATAAGTTTTATATTTTTCACTCAGTGTCTTCACTAATCCCATCTTCTATGTTAAATGAATATTTTCTTTTTTTATCTATTATGTCTCAAATAAGGATCATGCTGTCTGAAAATGTGAAAAGAGATAATCTGTTTTATAAAATGATAGAAAATATGGCTGAATTATATTCTCTTTTCTGGAAAGTAAAACTTGTAAGTGATCAACTTGGATATTTAGCCAAGTAAATTTTTATGCAGAAAAATGAGCTAACAACTAATGTGTGCAGTTCATGATTCTTTCTCGGGTGCTATGGAGCAGATTGGTTTGTTTATTGACATTTTCCCTTGTAGATACTTAAATTTCTTCGGATTACTAAGTCATTTTCCACTTGTCCATCTGTTTTCCACATTGTAAAATTGTGTTGCACTTCTTGTAATCTGTTGTTTCTTCTCTTTCTTTGACCTTACAGATTTATGACTTAAAATATTTTACTGTCATTTTAGTGGGGTTTTTGTTGTGAATAGTGTTTAATTTGTGGATTAAATCCAAAATATTGAATTAAATAAATGCCTTTGATTGACTCTGAGGTATCCTGAAAGTTTGTCATTCTGACATGATAAAAGTTCTCCCCATGTTGAATAGCCTTTATATTGAACATTAGGCTTAAACTTTTAAGGTGACGTAGTTCACTCATTTGCTTATTTGCAATACATGAGTGAATTTGATCATTTGTATGCTTTCAAATACAGTTAACCTGTTTTATTCTGCTATGCATAGATTCTTTCTCATCCTTATACACAAACCATGTGAATTAAGAATTTTTTTTTTCCTTTTTGAGCAAACTGTGATTCACAGTACTTAGAAATTGTAGAAGAACACACAACATAGAAAATGGCAGATCTGAAATTCAAACACACCTCTTCTTCTGAAATGTTCTTGTAATAACATTCCTCATTCCTATTACTGTACATTTATTTATTTTAATTTTTAAAAATCAACTGTTTTACATGTGTTTAGTTTTTGCTACTGTGGTTTTCAAGTCCAACGATGAATGATGATGAATCCTAGAATAGCTTGCCTTTTCAATCTCTATGACCTTTAGGATT
>NW_011475955.1:4411-8245 GCF_000754665.1 Bison bison bison | reverse complement strand
AGGATTGAAAAAAAAAAAAAGAAAGAAATTACTGGTTTAAAAATGATTCCTGAATGATTTGTTTCCCCTAAATCCTATAACACTTCACTACCTGGTGACTGGGATTATGTAATTTGGTTAAGAAATGACATAATTTCTCATTGTGAGGGGAAGAAACAAAGGAGAAGACACGTGGGAGTGTAGAAAATGCAAGGTGGAGATATTAATGCTACAGTATAATCTTCCTTGTGTGTTTAGCCTGGGGACTAGAAGACTGAGGGGAGACATGTTAGTTGTCTTGAAATATTTGAAGAGTTGTCATATGGAAGAGGGAGTAGACTTTTCCTGTAGGCCCAGAGGCATAACTAGCATTAAGACGTGAAAGTTACAGCAAAGAATTTTTACTCATTATAAGGAAGAACTTTCTGATAGTGCACAGCATTGGTATAGGCTGCTGCATGAAGTCACGAGAATTGTTCCTTCCAGTGCTGAGTACCTATGAATCAAGACTACTGTGGAGGAGACATTAGCAGGGATGGAAGAAAGAAGCTGACTCTAATCTAACCTAGCCTCTTTCTCATAGTATGTCTATTTCTTTCTGTCTTTGTCTCTTTCTGGTCTTCTTTCTTTGCTTCTTCCTTCCCTCTCCCCCTGCCCCTTTCTTCTTGTCTATTATTTGTCTATCTACTATCTTACTTTCAAATCGACAAGGTTGAGAGAAAGGAAGGTGACGAGTGAAAAAGAATAATTTGTGTGTGTTTGTGTGTAGTGTGTTTTAGGATATTGGGTGTCAGTTCCATTTATATCCCCTATTTATGTTTAGGAACAAAATGGTGACAAAGATAATTCTCTGATATCATATGAAATCAGAAGCAGACTCCCATAGCAGGAACAACTTTTGAGTCAGATATATCGAGGTTCAGACTCTGTCAGTTTTAACTCTATGATCTTGGGAAAGTCCCAATTGAAACTTCATGAGCCTTTATTTCTTTACTATAAACTTAAAGTATCTTAATTGTATGGGTTTTATGAAATTAAATGAGACAAGGGACAAAAAGCACACTGCAAACCATATAGTATGTAGTCAGTAATAGCAAACAATTATTTCATACATTTCCTTACCTTGCTTTTCATTTCACAAATACATCACATCAAGCTCATGGAATTTTAATGTCATAATTTATGTTTTCAATATCTGATGTCAGCAGAATGCAAAAGCCTTTCTGACTTGAGAGAGTTAAATGAATCTGAATTTTTCTTGAGAGTCAACTTGCCTATTCTGTCTCTCTTTCCATGAAAAAAAATACATCACTTCCACTTTGCAAAATTTAAGTATACGCAGACCTGTAAAAGTACTTGCCTTCAAAATGACACCACTTAATAACTCATTTCCTTATTTTTGAATTTTGAGATGTAAAGTGGTTGTACTATATATTGCTAATTTACTATGGTTTCCAAGTTGTCTTATTAAAGAAAATAATTTTTGTGGTATAATTCCCAGAGAATATTTTAGCTCTTCAGTAACTGAAAAGAGTCTGTAGCTTTCTTTTTCACAGCATATGTAATTCTAGATACTGTTCCTTGCATCTATTAATATGTGGAAAAGTTAGGAGGCTCCCACTTTATGTCAAATTTAAAAACAAAACTATTGATGCATAATCAAATTTGATATCTCTGATTTAGCTATACTGAAATACTGAAGAAGTTCCCTTAGAACAGTTAATAACTATGTACTGTAATCAGATTTATCAGGCAGCCTTCACATGTGTGATATGTATATGTTTCCATTATTAATCATGGCAAATATATGAATTGTGCACATACTAGCCATTCACACCCGATTAATTGATGAAAGGTATGTGTGTGAATGTATAAGTACATGTGCTTATCCTCACTTCTTGTGCTTGTCTAAATTGTGATTATTTTGAGTATATGTATAATTTCACAGCCCTTATCTGGCTAACTGATAAGGAATGATTAAAGTTTCAGTTCTTTCAGTTCAGTCGCTCAGTCATGTCTGACTCTTTGTAACCCCATGGTCTGGAGCATGCCAGACTTTCCTATTGATCACCAACTCCCAGAGCTTTCTCAAACTCATGTCTATTGAATTGGTGATGCTATCTAGTCATCTCATCCTCTGTCGTCCCTTTCTCCTCCTGCCTTCAATCTTTCCCAGCATCATCAGGGTCTTTTCAAATGAGTCAGTTCTTCACATCAGGTCACCAAAGTATTGGAGTTTCAGCTTCAGCATCAGTCCTTCCAATGAATATTCAGGACTGATTTCCTTTAGGATTGACTGGTTTGATCTCCTTTCAGTCCAAGGGACACTCAATAATCTTTTCCAACACCACAGTTCAAAGAATCAATTCTTTGACATTCAGCTTTCTTTGTAGTCCAACTCTAACATCCATACATGATTACTGGAAAAACCACAGCCTTGACTACACGGACTTTTACTGGCAAAGTAATGTCTCTGCTTTTTAATATTCTGTCTAGTTTTGTCATAGCTTTTCTTCCAAGGAACAAGTGTCTTTTAATTTCATGGCTGCAGTCACCATCTTCAGTGACTTTGGAGCCCCCAAAATAAAGTCTGTCACTGTGTCCACATCTATTTGCCATGAAGTGATAGGACCGGATGCCATGATCTTCGTTTTCTGTATGTTGAGTTTTAAGCCAGCTTTTTCATTCTCCTCTTTCACTTTCATCAAGAGTCTCTTTAGTTCTTCGCTTTCTGCTATAAGGGTGGTGTCATCTACATATCTGAAGCTATTGATATTTCCTGCAGCAATCTTGATTCCAGCTTGTGCTTCATCCAGTCTGGCATTCCATATGATGTACTCTGCATATAAGTTAAATAAGCAAGGTGACTTAATATAAAGTCTTTATGTATTCCTTTCTCAATTGGGAATCAGTCTGTTGTTCCATGTCCAGTTCTTATCTGTTGCTTCTTGACCTGCATACAGATTTCTCATGAGGCAGATAGTGTGATCTGGTATTCCCATCTCTTGAGGAATTTTTCAGTTTGTTGTGATCCGCACAGTCAAAGGCTTTTGTTTTTTTGTTTCTTTGTTTTTTTAGTCAAAGGCTTTTGAAGCAGAAGTTGATGTAGTCAATTAAACAGAAGTAGATGTTTCTCTGGAATTCTCTTGCTTTTTTGATGGTCCAACAGATGTTGGCAATTTGATCTCTGGTTCTTCTGACTTTTCTAAGTCCACCTTGAACATCTGGAAGTTCTCAATTCATGTACTGTTGAAGCCTCACTTGGAGAATTTTGTTCATTACTTTGCTAGCGTGTGAGACGAGTGCAATTGTGCAGTAGTTTAAAGATTCTTTGGCATTGTTTTTATTTGGGATTGGAATGAAAACGGACGTTTTCCAATCTTGTGGCCACTGCTGACTTTTCAAAATTTGCTGGCATATTGACTGCAGCACTTTCACAGAATCAGCTTTTACGATTTGAAATAGCTCAACTGGAATTCCATCACCTCCACTAGCTTTGTTCATCGTGATGCTTCCTAAAGCCTGTTTGACTTCACACTCCAGGATGTCTGGCTCTAGGTGAATGATCACACCATCGTGGTTATCTGGGTCATGAAGATCTTTTTGTATAATTCTTCTGTTTATTCTTGCCACCTCTTCTTAATATCTTCTGCTTCTGTTAGGTCCATACTATTTCTGTCCTTTATTGTGCCCATCATTGCATGAAATCTTCCCTTGTTATCTCTAATTTTTTTCAAGACATCTCTAGTCTTTCCCATTCTACTGTTTTCCTACATTTGTTTGCATTGATCACTGAGGAAAGTTAATATCTCTCCTTTCTACTCTTTGGAACTCTGCATTCAGATGGGTATATCT
>NW_011475955.1:0-3616 GCF_000754665.1 Bison bison bison | reverse complement strand
CTCATGATATACTCTGCATATAAGTTAAATACACAGGGTGACAATATACAGCCTTAATGTACTCCTTTCCCGATTTGGAACCTGTCTATTGTTTCATGTCCAGTTCTTCTTCTTAGGAATGGTCTTGATCATGTCCTCCTGTGTACAATGTTACTAACCTCTGTCCTTAGTTCTTCAGGCACTCTATCAGATCTAATCCCTTGAATCTATTTGTCACTCCCACTAAATAGTCATAAGGGATTTGATTTAGGTCACACCTGAATGGTAAATTTTACTGCTATGTTCATTATTTTTCTGATTGATCTGCCTGGTAGATCCTGTGAATTATGAATTAGATTCCTGGGTTACTGTGAATAAAATTATCAAATACTAAATATTTTCAATTGTGTTATTTTCTTCATATTTTCTATCAGTATTTCTTTGTTATTAATTTACACTTATATATATATTAAAATATGTCTTAAAATGTTTAAAAAAGCTAATAAAAATAAATTTAAAAAATTTTTAAATTTCTAAATTCCAGTGATAAATTTTAATATGATTTATTCCTTGTGTGTGTATGTGTAGCAAATGGAGGAAAATAGCCATGGGAGAAGACATACAAATATAATTGAGACAATAAGTAGGATAAAAGCTTTAGAATCATGAATGTAGTCTCTAGTATTTTCCTGTAATTATGAGGAGATCTTTGTATTTCCACACAACATGTGAAAGGGATTGAAAATAAATTTCTTTTCCCACTAAAATGACAGAGTGAACAAGCTAATATATGGTTATAGCTAAAAGCATCTACAGTTTATACCCTGATGCTTCAGATAATATGTATTATGTGCTTTCCTTTGTCCTTGAATAATCATTGGAAATGTGACTTTTTTTACAACCATACAATAACAGATCTTAAGAATAGACTATAATGTATTTATTGATTTATATATTTAACATTTAGTTTTTCTTTTTTTGCTTGTATTAGTGCTTTAATAAAGATGCATATACTCAAATGCTTTTCATTCACCTGCTAATTTCCATTAATTATATTTCTTATGCATTTATTGGATTAAAGCATATTTTAATTTAAATTTCATTGATTCTTATTGCCACATTACTTTCTAAAACATCTGTGCCAATATATTAGAAATATTATATTAAAAAATTAGAATTCTGAGTTTACCATAATCCTTTAAAGAGAATTGGATGACCCTGTAGAGAGAATAGTATGTGAAGACAGGAAAATATAGGCCTATCCTATGTAACTATATGAACTGATAATATATTTGCAAACTGAAGCAAAGTTCTAAAAAAGTGATAAATTATGATCAGGTTTGTATCAGTAGTTCAAAGATGTCACAAAATTAAGAAATGTTTTTATATAAAACAGTACATTATCATATAAAAAGAGAAAACCCATATGCTTTTTTCATGGCTTCTGAAAAGGCTTTTGTTACTATTCTGTCTGGACTTTCAATACCAATATTGTAATGAATTAAGCTAAAATGCTTGGAAACCCTTCATTTAAAAAGTATGCTGAGTAAAATGTGAGAAAAATTTTCAGAGCTTGGCTTGCAATAGAAGAAAAACTCAAAACACCATGTGCTCTAAAGGGAATCAAAATCCAGAGAAATAAGTGTACAAACTGATGCTGCTGATGCTCCCAGGATGAGTGGGAAGGTAGGTCAGATACTGGTCATAGAGATTAAGGGCATTTAGTTTAACATTCATATAGAAAAATTTTACCAAACCTTGCCGTTTTTAATATAGGACATTAGTAAGTTAAATCTCATAATGTAGCCAGAGCTCTTAAATATCTTTTCCTAAAGTAAAATGATAAAACTAGAGAAAAAGAGTCATTTTTGAGTACTGGGAACTCAAAAATGGAAAAAGAAAAAAAAAAAAAAAGGAAAGTTGCACGTCACACACAAAATCTGAATTGCGTTATTGAATTGTAAGAAACTAAATTCATAAGAAACCATTTTCCACAAAGAAGACTTCAGGCCCAAATATTTTCATTGCCAAATTCTGTCAAGTTTTTTAGAAATAAATAATACCAATCTTATAATATTTCAGAAAATATGAATTATGTAAGGATAAATTTAACAAAACATATGCAAGACCTAGACACTGAGAACTATAAGCATTGTAGAGAAAAAGTTAAAAAGTCATGAATTAATGGTAAGATATTTGGTATTCATGAATTTGAAGATTCAGTATTAAGATGTCTGTTCTTCAAATAATCCCACTAAAAATACCAGGTTTGGGCACAGGCAGAAATTTTTAAGCTGATTCTGGGCCATGTATGAAAAAGCAGCAGACCTGTGATGTCAAAACAATTTAGAAACAGAACAAAGTTGTAAGATTTACATTACCAAATTTCAGAGCTCACTATAGAGCTATCTATATAATAAATCAACTTTTTGAGTAAAGTACCAAGATAATTCAATGTTATCAATGTGCAATGGTCATCTTTCCAACAAGTAGTTTTGGGAAAACTGGGTATTTTTAGATAAAACACTGACCCTTATCTCACACCATTTAGAAAAAATGAACTCAACATGCATCATAAACCTAAATGTAAAAGTTAACATTATAAAGTTTCTAGAAGATAATATGGTCATCTTGCTGACTTTCAGATAGAGGGCCATTAGACATGACATAAAACATGTTAATCATAGAAGAAAGAAAATTGATAAATTGGAACCACTTAAAACATTTGCCTTTTGGGAAACAGTTTTGAAAGTGAAAAATCAAATTACAGCCTGGAAGAAAATACTTTCAATATGTGTAATTGACAAAGATCTTATTTCCAGAGTATATAATAAAAATAAAAACTTTACAACTCAGGAATAAGAAAACAAAAATTCATTTTAAAAAAAGTGAGAAACACCTGAAAGGTTGTTGCTGAGCCATGAAAGATGCCAGGGTTCTTGGCCTCTGGAGGAAAGGAGTTCAGTCTGGGGCCAGTGACGAGGCTGGATCTCTCAGAGCTTTTGTGTAATATAGCTTTATTAAAGTATAAAAGAGATAGAGAAAGCTTCTGACACAGACATCACAAAGGGGCAGAAAGAGTGCCCCCTTGCTAGTCTTTAGTAGGAAGTTATGTACCTACTAGCAGGCTGCTAATTAGAGAAATGAAATGTCTCAAAACTCAGAGAGTGGCACCAGGCCCCACATACACAACATGCATTTTGAGATAACATTGACACAAGGTGAGTCATTCCAGGACATAAAACAATTGACATGAATCTTGAAGAAAGTCAGGTTTCCAAGCAAATACATAGTCTCATTAACAGAGCTTAAGAGAACACTTGCATGAGTAAAGCATACTGGTTTGTTGAGTGAAACATACTGGTTTGTCAAGTCAGTTCTGAGTCTTAGGCAAACTGACCTGAAGAAAGACAGAGTCTAAGGTAAATATATAGTTCATTAACATAGCTTAAGAAAAACGTTTCCATAAGAAAAAGTAACCTAAATGTCCATCAGCAGATGAACGGATAAGAAAGCTGTGGTACATATACACAATGGAGTATTACTCAGCCATTAAAAAGAATATATTTGAATCAGTTCTAATGAGGTGGATGAAACTGGAGCCGATTATACAGAGTGAAGTAAGCCAGAAAGAAAA
>NW_011475954.1:12681-15171 GCF_000754665.1 Bison bison bison | reverse complement strand
GACAGTTTCTGATGAATACAAAACCTTCTGACATGGCATACACATGACTGAGAAAAATATGTGTATATTTTATTTTACATTAACTTTAAGCACATGGAAAGTTAAAGTGAAACTTGTTCAGTCATGCCCAACTCTTTGCAACCCCATGAACTGTAGCCTGCCAGGCTCCTCTGTCCATGGGGATTCTCCAGGCAAGAATACTGGAGTAGCCGTTCCCTTTACCATGGGATCTTCCCAACCGAGGGATCGAACCTGAGTCTCCTGTGTCTCCTGCATTGCAGGAGGATTCTTTACCATCTGAGCCACCAGGGAAGCCCTTAAGAAGATGGAGGAGAATGTAAAAAACTTTGTAAAATGATGTAAAAATAACAGTTTCATTATTTTACATAAGAATTGCTTTTATGTCATATAACAGCAAGGAGACCTGAAAAGGCTAAGAACAGAAAAATACACATCACCATGTTCTCAACTTCCACACTTTGCCTGACGCACCACTGGAAGATACTGGTAAGTGTGATGGTTAGTGACAGGACGAGACCAACATGCCCAGCATCCAAAGCTAAATGAGGAAGAAGAAGAAGAAAGTCAGTCTCCTTCTCAACCCCTCACACAGGTCCTTCTGTCACTCTACAAAGAAGACTCCTTTATTTTTATGATTTTCATTGGAGTATAGTTGATTTACAAAGTTGTGTTAGTTTCAGGTGTACAGTAAAGTGAATTAGCCAGACATATATGTAATCTGCTCTTTTAAAATTATTTTTCCACATACATCATTACAGAGTATTAAATAGAGTTCCCTGTGCTATACAGTAGGTCTTTTTTAGTTAGCTATTTTATAAATAGTAGTGAGAAGACTCCTTTATAATATTTAAATCATTTGTATGTAATGACAGTATTACTCATAATATTACTTCTGTTGTATGAGACAATAATAGTTTAAAAAAAAAAAAAACACTATGAGGGACTTTCCTGGTGGTCCAATAGCTAAGACTCCGAGCTCCCAATGCAGGGGGTCCAGGTTCGATCCCTGGTCAGGGAACTAGATGGGCCACATATGCCACAACTAAGAGTTCACATGCTGCAACTAAAGTCCTGCCTATTACAACTAAGACTGAAGATCCTGCATGCCCCAACTAAGACCCAGTACAGCCAAATAAATAAGTAATTTTTTTAAAATATTATGAATTTAGAAAGAACTAACAAAGTTGTTAGATGACAGAGGATGAAATAGTTGGATGGCATCACCAACGCAATGGACATGAGTTTGAGAAAACTCAGGGAGTTGGCAATGGACAGGGAGGCCCGGCATGCTGCAGTCCATGGGGTCACAAAGAGTCAGACACGACTGAGCAATTGAACTGAACAAAGTTGTTCAGTCACTAAGTCATGTCTGATTCTGTGTCTCCATGGACTGCAGCACACCAGGCTTCCTGTCCTTCATTATCTCCTGGAGTTTGCTCAAACTCATGTCCATCGAGTTGGTGATGCCATCCAACCATCTCATCCTCTGCCACTCCCTTCTTCTCCTGCCTTCAATCTTTCCCAGTATCAGGGTCTTCTCTAATGAGTCAGCGCTTCTCATCAGGGGGTCAAAGTATCAGAGCTTCAGCTTCAGCATCAGTCCTTCCGGTGAATATTCAGGGTTGATTTCCTTTAGGATTGACTGGTTTGATCTCCTTACAGTCCAAAGGACTCTCATGAGTCTTCTCCAAAACCACAGCTTGAAAGCATCAATTTTTTGGCCCTCAGCCTTTTTTAATGGCCCAACTCTTACATCTGTTGACAACTCTTACATGACTCCTGGAAAAAATATACCTTCACTATGTGGATCTTTGTTCTCAAAGTGACATCTCTGCTTTGTAATATTCTGTCTAGATTTGTCATAGCTTTCCTTCCAAGAAGCAAACATCTTTTCATTCATGGCTGCAGTCACAGTTTGAAGAGATTTTTGGAATCCAAGAAAATAAAATATGTCACTGTTTTTAATTTTTCCCCAGATGGGACCGGATATCATGATCTTAGTTTTTTGAATGCTGAGTTTTAAGCCAGCTTTTTCACTCTGCTCTGTTACTTTCATCAAGAGGCTCCTCACTTTCTCTCATTAGAGTGATATCATCTGCATATCTGTGGTTATTGATATTTCTCCCAGAAATCTTGATTCCAGCTTGTGCTTCATCCAGCCCAGCATTTTGCATCATGTATTCTGCATATAAGTTAAATAAACATAGTGACAATATACAGCCTTGTCATTCTCCTTCTCCAGTTTTGAAGCAGTCCATTGTTCCTCGTCCAGTTCTAACTGTTTCTTCTTGACTTTCATACAGGTTTCTCAGGAGACATATAAGATGGTCTGGTATTCCTATCTCTTTCAGAATTTTTCACAGTTTGTTGGGATCTACACAGTCAAAGCCTTTCACATAGTCAATGAAGCCGATGTTTTTCTGGAATTCCCTTGCTTTCTCTATGATCCAGTGAATACTGGCAATTTGA
>NW_011475954.1:3888-10716 GCF_000754665.1 Bison bison bison | reverse complement strand
CATGTCCAGTTCTAATTGTTGCTTCCTGACCTGCATATAGGTTTCTCAAGAGGCAGGTCAGGTGGCCTGGTATTCCCATCTCTTGAAGAATTTTCCACAGTTTATTGTGATCCACATAGCCAAAGGCTTTGGCATAGTCAATTAAACAGAAATAGATGTTTTTCTGGAACTCTCTTCCTTTTTCCATGATCCAGCGGATGTTGGCAATTTGATCTCTGGTTCCTCAGCCTTTTCTAAGCTGTACAGAAAGCTGAATAGTAAACTTGGTTCTCTGTATCCAACTACAGGACACTACCTGGGATGTTCAGAAGGTCATCCTGCTACAGTTATGTAGACTTCAACCCATTCAAAGAAAGATAAAAAGAAAAAAGATCTCCTCAATGACCTACTGTAAACAAACAAACAAACAGCCTACTTAAGCAATCTACAGATTCAATGCAATCCCTATTCAATTACCAATGGCATTTTTCACAGAATTAGAACAAAAAAGTTTACATTTTGAATGGAAACACAAAATACCATAAATAGCCAATGTAATCTTGAGAAAGAAGAAAAATGAAGCTAGGAAGAATCATGCCCCCTGTCTTTAGACTATATTACAAAGCTACAGTAACAGAAAGTGGCACCAAATGCTATGTGGCACCAAAATCAGAAATACAGATCAACAGAACAGGACAGAAAGTCCAGAAATAACTCCCAGGCACATATGATCACTTATGACAAAGTAAGCAAGAATATACAATGGAGAAAAGACTGTTTCTTCAATAATTGGTGCTGGGAAAACTGGACAGCTACATGTAAAAGAATAAAATTAGAACTTTCCCTAACATCATACACAAAAATAAACTCAAAATGGATTACAGATGTAAATGTAAGACCAGACACTACAAAACTTTTAGATGAAAACATAGGGAGAACTCTCTCTGACATAAATTGCAGCACCTCCTAGAGTAATGAAAATAAAATAAAACATAAACAAATGGGACCCAATTAATCTTAAAAGCTTTTGCATAGCAAAGAAAACCATAAAAAAATACCAAAGACAGTCTTCAGAATGGGGAGAAATATTTGCAAACAAAGTGACTTACAAGGGATGACTCTCCAAAATATACAAACTGCTTATGCAGTTCAATATAAAAATAAATAAATAAATAAACAAAAAATCCAAAAAATGGGCAGAAGATTAAAAGAGATGGTCTCCAAAGAGGAAACACAGATGGCAAAAAAAAAAAAAAAAGCATGAAAAGATGGTCAATATCTCTAATCGTTAGAAAAATGTATATCAAAACTACAGTGAAAAAAAATGAAAAAAATGCAAAAAACTACAGTGAGGTTTCAACTTACCACAGTCAGAATGACCATCATCAAAACAATAAATACTGGAGAGGATGTGGAGAAAAGGGAACCCTCCATCACTGTTGGTGGGAATGTAAACTGGTAAAGCCACTATGGAGAAAAATATGGAGGTTCCTTTAAAAACTAAAAAGAGAGCTACCATATGATCCAGCAATCCCACTCCTGGGCATATATCCAGAGAAAACCATACTTCTAAAAGATACATCCACCCTTATGATCACTGTAGCACTATTTACAATAGCCAGAACATAGAAGCAACCTAAATGTCCATCAACAGAGTAATGGATAAGGAAGATGCGCTATTATACATATAGTGTAATACTACTCAGCCATAAAAAAGAGTGAAATAATACCATTTGCAGCAACATGGCTGGACCTAGAGATTTTCATACTGAGTGAAGTAAGTCAGACAGAGAAACAGAGAATATGACATTGCTTATATATGGAATATAACAAAAGGCTACAAATGAACTTATCTACAAAACAGAAGTAGTGTAATAGATGTAGAAAATAAACTTATGGTTAACAGGGGATAAGTGAGGGGAGGGATAAATTGGAAGACTGGGATTGACACATACAACTATATATAAAATATTAAAATAGATAACTAATAAGAAACTACTGTACAGTACAGAGAACTCGGTAATGGCCTACATAAGAAAGAACCTAAAAAAGAGTGGATATATGTATATGTACAGCAGATTGACTTTGCTGTACATCGGAAACTAAGACAACAGTGTAAATGAACTATACCCCAATAAAACTTAAAATAAAAATGAAAGAATGTCCTGAGCGAGCCAAAGCAGGGGCCCAAGGCACCAAAGGTCTGCTGGAGCAGGCACGTCATACCTGGACTTTGCTCCTAAGGACTCTGAAAGTGAAAAATAGAAATTCTTTTCTAAAAGACAGTTCATTTGAAGTATTAATCAAAATGCAAATTACTAAAAAAAAAATATACATTCACCCCAATGTTCATGGGGTATGGAAAAAGAATCTTTAAAAAGTGGATATATGTATAACAGAGTCACTTGGCCATACACCTGAAGCTAACACATTGTAAATCAACCATATGCCAATCATTTTTTTAATGGCCTCAAAAAGACCTACTGTAAATAAATAAGTAAATTAAAAAAAAGATAAAAGTTCTCATTAAGACACAAACAACTTCTCATGGACCACACTGTGGAGTCACGTACTGCAGACACTTTAATACAATTCATTAGAACCAAAGAGTATATATTAGACATGATGATTAGAGTTTAATAACTACAAAAAAAGCTAAAAAGTGTAAACATACCACAAATATTCACATCTGTACTTACATTCTACCAGAATCAGGGCCCCAAAAGCAACAGCAGTGACAAAGATGGCACAGATGACATCTAGATACACAGCGAGCCATCGGGACGTCGTCAAAAGCAGGAACCAAGCCTCTGGATTTGTGAACCATAATAAGTGTAATACAAAAACTATGTTAGCTGCTTCTCATGAGGGAGAATATTTTCTCAGTTGAGCTACAGAAGATTTTACACAGGTAGGACAGCAAAGTTACATACCCAAGGAACCTGAAGATTCTAGAAAACTAGGTTCTAACACAAGACAATGTATGAGACACACAGAAATCAGTCCAGGAAGCATGAATTGAAAACTTCAACCCACAGGTTATCAACAGAAATAAGATCAGAAGAAGGAAGATGGGGAATCGTCTCATCTGTGCATTTCCTGCAGTGCTGGGCCTCAGCGTGAAGATCATCCTCTCACAGGGTCGACTGCTCCCAGCTCTCACACAGCAGAGAGCACAGCTCACACTGTTTCCAGCACCTTCTGCCCTCACCACAGGGCCCTGCAGTGTTTATTCTTAGGATCCAGTGTCTATATGACCATCAGCTAACAGGATCTGCATGTGACTTTCAAAATGCCATTTTTATCTTCAAAATACAATAATTATCAGAAAGTTTGGCTTGGATTTTATAGACTTGGAGGAAATTCTGAATTTTCTACCTAGGGAAAAAATTTCACTGATTAAAAACATAATCAAGTGGGTGGCAAATCAGGAAATTATTTCCTCAATCACATGTGCCACCCTCCACGCTCTGAAAAGTCAGCAAACCGCAGTCTGGAGGGTGAGAACAGCCACCACCTGGTTCTGTAAATAAACTTTTATTGGAACACAGAAACCTCCATTTTCTGATGTATTATCTTTGCCTGTCTTTGTGCTACAACAGCAAAGGTGAGTAGTTGCAACAGACACAGTACAGCACACAAGCCTACAATATTTTCTATCTGGATCTTCACAAAAAAGAAGTTAGCTGACACTCTTACCCTAAAGAGACAGAAGTCTACAGGGCACAGTGATGCAAGGACAATGCGAGCCAGTCAGGGGAGAAAAGCAGGGAATGACAGGGAAGAAGGGAGCACTGAGGGGATGCTGAGAGGAAGGGGTGGGGGAGGCAGGTGTGCAGAGGGGGATGAGGAGTGACACAGAGAGAGGTGTGGGCAGCCAGGCCACCTGAGAGGGAGGTCAGCCTCAGAAGGGAGCACATCCCATCCTTTGAAAACATCTCCAGAAACTTACAGACCTGAGTGCAAATCCTGGTGTGCATCAAACAGTTCCTGAAACTTCTGTTCAGCTTTATACGCCCGGATGGTCCAGAGTCCCCGGAGAGAAGATGCTAAGTGGGAAAATACCGGGCTCCGTGCTGGGGAAGCAGAGACAGAGAAGGTCAAGAAGGCTGGATGCAAGGAAACCCACTGCCTCCCGGGCTCTGTGGTCACACATCCCACCAAAGAGAATCCTCCATGTGACCCTCAAAGTCCTGCTCACATCAAGCTTCACTTTAATGACCTGGGAATGAAAGCTTCTCCTTGAAACTATCTTTGATCAAGTTCAAATCACAGCTAGATTTAGATAAAGAAATTATTGTTCTTTGATCAAGATCCTCTCACATACGCCTCCCTCCAAATTCTTCTGGCATCTCATCAGGTGGAAATTGTTGACAATTTTTTAAAAATATATTGAAGTACAGTTGATTTACAATAATGTTCTAGTTTAAGGTATATAGTACAGTCATTCAGTTATTTTTTTCAGATTTTATTTCATTACAGGTTAATACAAGATACTGAATAAAATTCCCTGTGCTTTGCAGTAATTCCTTGTTGTTGTCTATCTGACACATTAATAGCAATATGTCTATTAATCCCATACTTCTAACTTGTTCTTCCCTCTCTCCCAATCCCCTTTGCCAACTGTAAGTTTGTTTTCTATGTCTCTGAGTCTATTTCTATTTTGTGTACAGATTCATTTGTATTATTTTTAGATTCCATATATAAGTGATATCATATTTATCTTTCTCTGACTTACTTTACAAATAATAATATTCCCAAGTCCATCAATGTTGCTGAAAATGGTAATATTTCATTATTTATCATGGGTGAGTAATTACTGTTCACTAATTTTTGAATCAGTAGCCTTTTAAAATTTAATTCCTAATTAGAGTCCTCACCACACTGAATTTTGTTGAGTAACCTGTGGGCCGTCTCCTCCTTAGATGAGTAACCTAAGGGCTGGGATAGAGTCAGTACATCCCCCATCCTGTACCAGAGCCAGACCCAGGACATGGTGAGATAAATAAGGGGAGTGGACAGTCTGCTGCCTCCCCCGTCGTGGGCCTCTCTCTGCACCTGCGCCAGGAGCCTCTGTGTGGGTCACAGAGCACCTGGCACTGCCCCGCCCTTGTGCCCACAGGACCCGACAGACAAGGAGCCTTTGAACAGTCTTGACTTCCATTCCAGGAACCTGATGGACATTTTATTAGCTGTCTGCTAGATACCTGTCCTGGTATTCTGAGGTCACTGTGGCATGTGACACATCAATCTTTTAGAATCTGACAGTGGCCTTAGTGGCCATTCTCTTTTGAGTGACTTCATGTGGATTTGGGCTTGGTGTCACATGACTGACCATTCATTTCCTGCCTTCTTCTCTAAGAGCACACTGACCACAAGCACCAAGGTCAGGCTCCTGCCTATCAGGGAACAGGTGGGCTGCATGCTGCCAAGCAGGGAGGACACTTCTGGTGGGGTTTTCATTCTTCCCATGAATGAGGTTGTAACTTGCTGTTGTCAGGGGCACATAGTGAGCCTGTGACCTCTGTCTGAGGTGAGTGATAACTTGTGCTGTATCAGCAGGAAATACTGACATCACTTTGTTACCTGTGTGTCTCCTAGAGAAGACCTGTTAGTACAATTAGGTTGTTTATGGGAAGTTAGTAATGCATCTTACAGGAGGCTACAGAGATTTTATAAAATGATGGGGAAATAATCAAGGGGGAAACTCCAAACTGTTTTCAGGTCCTCACTTTTTAGTCCAGTATCTGAATGCCTGTCTGATGACAGTTCAGCCAGTACCAACATGCATCTGGGCACTGCACATTTAAAGGAGTTGAGGTACAAATAGGTAAAGACACAGAACCTCCTCTTGTGTTTAGTGTTCCCAATTCTATAAGGAAGGAAGGAGCAGGCTTCCTTCTGTGAGACACTGGGGCTCAGAGAGAATGGGAAGCCCTCAGCTGGGGGAGGACAGCTTGGGCTGGGGACCAGGTGACCATCCACTCAGCCCTAGGATGAGATGGTTGGATGGCATCACCAATTCAATGGACATGACTTTGAGCAAACTCTGGGAGATGGTGAAGGACAGGGAAGCCTGGGATGCTACATGTAGTCCATGGGGTCAAAGAGTCAGACACGACTGAGGGACTGAACACAACCACCACCACCACCTAGATAGAGAACATAAACATTCTAATCAACTGGCTACCGCATATGGTTATCTGAGGTGTGCAAGATGGGGTACCTGGATTAAATGTATTGTCTAACTTGTTTTATTGACTATGCCAAAGCCTTTGACTGTGGGGATCACAATAAACTGTGGAAAATTCTGAAAGAGATGGGAATACGAGACCACCTGACCTGCCTCTTGAGAAATCTGTATGCAAGTCAGGAATCAACAGTTAGAACTGGACATGGACTAAAAGACTGGTTCCAAATAGGAAAAGGAGTACGTCAAGGCTGTATATTGTCACCCTGCTTATTTAACTTCTGTGCAGAGTACATCATGAGAAACGCTGGGCTGGATGAAGCACAAACTGGAGTCAAGATTGCTGGGAGAAATATCAATAACCTCAGATATGCAGATGACACCACCCTTATGGCAGAAAGTGAAGAGGAACTAGAAAGCCTGTTGATGAAAGTGAAAGAGGAGAGTGAAAAAGTTGGCTTAAAGCTCAATATTCAGAAAACGAAGATCATGGCATCTGATCCCATCACTTCATGGGAAATAGATGGGGAAACAGTGGAAACAGTGTCAGACTTTATTTTTCTGCGCTCCAAAATCACTGCAGATGGTGATTGCAGCCATGAAATTAAAAGATGCTTACTCCCTGGAAGGAAAGCTATGACCAACTTAGATAGCATATT
>NW_011475954.1:3163-3337 GCF_000754665.1 Bison bison bison | reverse complement strand
CATTCTAAAGGAGATCAGCCCTGGGTGTTCTTTGGAAGGAATGATGCTAAAGCTGAAACTCCAGTACTTTGGCCACCTCATGAGAAGATTTGACTCATTGGAAAATACTCTGATGCTGGGAGGGATTGGGGGCAGAAGGAGAAGGGGACGACAGAGGATGAGATGGCTGGATGG
>NW_011475954.1:0-1984 GCF_000754665.1 Bison bison bison | reverse complement strand
TGTTGTCCCCTTCTCCTCCTGCCCTCAATCTTTCCCAGCATCAAGGTCTTTTCAAATGAGTCAGCTCTCCACATCAGGTGGCCAAAGTATTGGAGTTTCAAATGCTTCAAAATCAGTCCTACCAATGAACACCCAGGACTGATCTCCTTTAGGATGGACTGGTTGTATCTCCATGCAGTCCAAGGGACTCTCAAGAGTCTTCTCCAACACCATAGTTCAAAAGCATCAATTCTTCCCCACTCAGCTTTCAAACAGTGTGGTTATCAGCCCAAATACTGAAAATGACAAAGAGCAGACATGAAAATAAAAGGACTTATCTTTTCAATAGGGCTCCCCTGGTGACTTAGATATCAGAGTCCACCAGCAATGCAGGAGAGCTGGGTTCAACCCCTGGGTCAGGAAGATCCTCTGGAGAAGGGAATGGCTATCCACTCCAGTATTCCTGCCTGGGGAATTCCATGGACAGAAGAGCCTGGTGGGCTACAAACCATGCAGTCTCAAAGAGTCAGACATGATTAAGTGACTAACACACATCTTTCCAATACTTTTAACAACTGCAACTTACTAGAACATGTGAAAGAATATTTTTTTCAAATATATCACTTTTGACATATATTTCTTGAGGTCTCCTTTCCTTTCCCTAATCTTTTCCGTTCCTTGTCATTTCTGGTAACTTTCAGTTCAGTTCAGTTCAGTCACTCAGTCGTGTCCAACTCTTTGTGACTCCATGAACCGCAGCACGCCAGGCCTCCCTGCCCATCACCAGTTCCCAGAGTTTACCCAAACTCATGTCCATTGAGTCAGTGATGCCATCCAACCATCTCATCCTCTATTGTCCTCTTCTCCTCCCGCCTTGAATCTTTCCCAGCATCAGGGTCTTTTCAAATGAGTCAGCTATTCATATCAGGTGGCCAAAGTATTGGAGTTTCAGCTTCAACATCAGTCCTTCCAATGAACACTCAGGACTGATCTCCTTTAGGATGGCCTGGTTAGATTTCTTTGCAGTCCAAGGGACTCTCAAGAGTCTTCTCTCCAACGCCATGGTTCAAAAGCATCAGTTCTTCAGTGCTCAGCGTTCTTTTGAAGAACAATTCTCTATTTTCCTTCTACATTAGTTCCAACATGATGAAATACTTTCAAGAATAGTATTAACAGAGTGGATACTCTGTGTTAGGACATAGGTCATGAACAAGACAGAAATGGTTCTTGTCTTCATGGTGCTCACATCCATCCTCCTTGGGATAAAATGCAAAGGGCAGCTGACCCGCCGCCAGCTCCATTTGCCTTAAGGGCCAAACCTACTCTCAGGGGCCATAACTTTCAATCACCTAATGTTAACAGTGAGAAATCCCATAGAACAGTCTGCAGAGTTTCAGGGGTCTGGTTAATTGAGGCATAAATGGAAGATAGACTACACTGCCATCCCAACCTGAGAGCCCTGATACTCACTTGTACATTCCAGGCGTTTCACATCTCGTGATGTCTCTAAGAAATATCGCCGAAGGAAAAAGAAAATGATGCCAAGGGGAATCACAGGTATAGCAGTCCAAGGAATTGCAGCCACCATCACGCCCACCACACCAATCACAAGTAGAAATGTCTGAAATAGCGAAAATACAGAGGCCTTCATGTCAAGGATACTTTTCAAAGATAAATTTTATTGATTTGTTAGGATTAAACTCCTTTCCTTGAAACTTGTTGAAGCAGCAGGGAATGCTTTCCCTTCCAAAGAAATAGAAGTATAGGTGGTCCTCATGATGTTTATTGCATGCACCAAACACTCTGATAAGAACTTTCTAGGTATCAGCTCTTGTGATACACTCAGTAGCCCTTTGAGGCAGGAATTATTATTTTTAACAGATGAGACTATTTGAGGTTCAGAGAGTAGGAGCTGCATCTCAAACTATCAGGAGTCAGCAGGTGTTACTAGAGAGAGGAGTGAGCAAGCATTACAGATGAGGAATCCAGATGCTTCAGCTATCCA
>NW_011475953.1:44921-47273 GCF_000754665.1 Bison bison bison | reverse complement strand
CAGACGCCCTAATCCCAAGCACTTCCCATGGTGCGCGGAGGCAGACCACAGGGGCGGCCTCCAGGTCTGCGTGCAAACTGCAGGGTGCCTCCACCCAGCAGCCTCGGGCGAGAGAGGAAGCAGCTGAGTGGCCCAGAGGAGAGGCCTAATCCCGCACGGAGGGTCTGCTTCAGGATCGGAAGCGGGGGTGGCAGGGGTCCACGTCTCCTGGGCCCCTCCTCCCCGGGGGCCCCTTCAGGAGGGAGTTTGTTTCTCGGGGCCGCCTGCAGGGGCACTGTGAGCAGGCAGGCCTTGGCGATGTCGGAGGCCGATGGACGCCCTGGGACCAGGGCTGGGCAGGCCGAGTCAGAGGCCCCGTCTCTGCTCAGCTGGGACCACTGGCAGCTGACCCTGCTGGGGAGTCGAGGCCGACTCAGCCCCCAAGCCCAGTCTTCAGCCGGCCCCGGGAGGTATGTTTCCCACACAAGCAGGAAGGGAGAGGTACCATGGGTGCTTCCCTGACGTGAAGCGGGGCCCCCGGGGGTCTCCTTGGCACCCTGCTGGGCGGGAAGCCCCCCGGACGCACGCATCCTCCCCCCAGAGGATGACCAGGGACGGCCCCTCCCTGGGGTCCTGGCCCTGCCGGCAAGGGGAGGAGGCCAGAGGCTGAGAGCTCAGAGGCAGGAAGGTCAGACGGCGGGCACCTCGTCCTTGCCGCGTGGCCCTGGAGCACCGCTGCGACTCTTAACTTTCCCTTCGTTCTACTCGAGGGCGTGTGCAGCATCCTGACAAAGAGCCCACAGGCGTCTGAGCCAGAGAACCACAGGTTCAAGAGCCACAGAGAACCACTGACCCCCGTGTCCCCCATCTGTGGGCCAGGAGGGAGTCGGCCTTGCAGGAGCCCTGCCGCCAACATGGCTTCTTGCTGGGCCCATCTGGACGTGGGAAAGTCATCGCCACGACCTGGGGCATCAGGGCCGTCCACTGCCGGACTGGCTGGAGCACATCGAGGCCCTGAGGTCAGAGCCGGCCGTCCCTGCTCGGTGGACGGGGCCCCGTGCCGTGGGCGCCTGGCCCTCCAGGAGGCTCGGGCAGCCCTCACACCTGCGCCAGCTGAGAGCTGCTGCCCCACAGCTCCTACGGTTGCTCAGCACGCTGCCTCCAGGGCAGAGAGATGGGTCAGAAAGCATCTGACCTCGAGTGGGCTGTGGGGCAGAACTCCCTTGGGGGGCCCTGGGGGGACCCCTGCTTTCCTCCAGAGCAGCTGAATCAGGTCAGAAAGGCCCACGGGTTGGGGAAAGGAGGTTGGGTGGGTTAAGACCCCGCAGAGAGAAAAACCCAAGCTGAGGATCCGTCCGTCCTCAAGCCCTGGGAGGTCAGCTCTGAGGGTCCCCCTACACCCCTCATCTCCCACTGCGGCCACAAGAGGCTGTTCCAGGTGGGAAGGAGGTGGGTGCCTCGCGCTGGCTAATAACTGTCCCAAATGGCCACGGGCACACCCGCAGGAGAAGGCTCCTGCACGCACGACGGGGCAGCAAGGAAACTGCCCCCGTGTCTTTGGGGGCGCCCTGCCTCCCTCTGGGCCCCCCACCCAGCACCCAGCCCCCAGCCCACGTCCTTAGCTCTCACACTCGGCCCTGCATCGGGTAACACGGCCACCGCCAAGACCATGGCCCGGGCCTAACAGAGCGGGAAGCGCGGGGCGTCTGTCCCAGGCAGCTGTGGACACCCCCCACCTGGTCCTCACGCTCCCGAGAGGGACACCAGCCCCTGCGTCGCTTCAGACCTGCACCCCAGCCCTCATCACAAACACGGCGCCGAGTTCCACACCCGAGTCAGAATCCGGCCGCCCTCTACCTGGGGCGGGGGCAACGGGAGCGCCTGCCCTCAGGTGGGGGCAAAAAACCAGGGTCACCTTGCGGGGCAATCACTGCCAGGGGCTACACATTCAGGGCGGTGGAGACGTGGAGAGTTAGACCCCCACTGTGTCCAAAGGCTGAAAGGCAGCGCTCTTTCTCCGTGGGCGTATCCCTTACCGAGCGGGGACCCCTTGTCTGCGAGCCAAGCCAGGCCCAAGTCTGTGGCTGAACGCCATGAGGGGGAGGCGCCCCAGAGTTCCCCAGGAAGGAAAAGAGAGGCTTGCCAAATCCCCGGCAATTGGAAAGCGGGGCATTCTGATGCAAAAACTAGCAAGGAGTCAAGAAACAGCAAAATGAAAGGAAACCCCCCAAAAACGCCCAGACCTTCACAGCGTTTCCTGGGAGAGCCTTCTGCCTCTCGGGTTTCATCCAGGGAGGCAGGGAAGGTTTAGGCCTTGGAACTGTGTTTGAATGGCCTGGGATTTCAGCCCCCAGTAATGGCTCCGCCGGGGGA
>NW_011475953.1:38676-43329 GCF_000754665.1 Bison bison bison | reverse complement strand
CAGCCGCAGCCACGCTGGGTCCCTCTGCCCCTTCCCTGCCCCCGGAGGGGCCTCCGCACCTGCTGCCTCCTGCCCGGGGGTGAACTCCCCGCCTCTGCAGGCCTCCCAGGCATCGCTGCAGTTGTGTTTTCCCAACTCGTTTTATCTAAACTGTGCCCCGCCCATAGTCTATCACGCCACTCATTTCATTTCTGAAATTGTCCTGCTTCTTTGTTCCTTTAGGAGAACACGTGCTCCTGGGACTTCCCTGGCAGTCCGGTGGTTAAGACTCCAAGGTTCCACTGCAAGGGCAAGGGTTTGATCCCTGGTCGGGGAACAAAGATCCCGCAGGCTGAAAAACTTTAAATAAAAAAATGTTTACAAAAGGACAAGTGATCCTTTAAGGGGAGGGATGATGACTCTCATTCACAACTGCATTTCCAAGACCAAACAAGAAAGATCTGGTCCAGGAGAGTGTGTGACACCCATGTGTTGCATCCACGCATGGATGGGGCTCCCGTGAACCAACAGACGCGTGAAAATAGTCTTGTCAGACTTGAAGCATCAAGAGTAAAAAACCACTTACTCCGACAAGAAACAAAGAGCCTCAGAAATCTCCTCCTACCCAATAGGAGGCCGCTACCATCAGAACCGAGGGTCCCCGACACACCCCGACACCTCCTGGACTCCCTGGTTACAAAGAACCCGCAAATCCCAGGGGAAACACAAGACTGTTTCCTGAGACAGCTGGGTGTCCCTCTCCCCCAAGATTAAGTGGGGAAAGTCCTTTCTTTGATTCCAGGTCAGTTACCCTCTCGTGCGGCAGGGGTCTGTGGGAGCCAGCGCTGAGCATCTGACCCCAGCTCCCCCTCCTTGAGGTGCCCAGAACTGACACCTCCCGCCCACAGCTGGCAGCCCCTCGGTTTAGAGGCAGCGGGCGCCAATGACAACCCAAACAATACCTGCAGAGCAAAATGTGGAGCCAGCAGGCAGAAGAAAAGAGGAGCTGAATTAACAGCGGCTCTCTTCCTGAGACCCGCGGGCCGCACCTGCTCCCCTTCTGCAGGTCTGACGGGTGTGGGTTTCTCTTTGGACCAGGGTGGGAGCCGGTGCAGAGGGTCAGTGCGGGAGGGTCCTGAGGGGTGGGCCCCCTGCACTGCCAGGATGGAAGAGCTAACGAAGAGCCCTGGGGCCCCGGGCAGGGTCTGAACAGCACCAAAGAAGAAAGGCCAGAAACAGAAACCGCAGCCTGGAGAGGGGGCCGGGCAGCAGAAAGGACAAAGGAGGCGGGCGGGGGCGCCCACTCGAGCCCAGGCCCTGGGCAAACAGAGCCAGAAAGGGGAGACGCAGCTTCCAGAGAAACTGCCTGAAACAAAAGCCCTGGGCCGGTGCCCCAGCCCACCTTTCTCACGGCGCAGCCCCCAGCAGGCAGGGGGCCAGCTCCTTCCCGGCCCCGCCCATGCTCTGGGGGACTTTTCACATTCTGCTTTTGATGCAGAACGCTCCCTGGTTTGGCGTCACCTGGACACCTTAGCCATCATCAGGCCCATGGGAAACTGTCCCTAAATTGTTGTCACATGATCACCTAAAGTACTGCACTTCCCGAGCAGAGGCACACGCTGAATTAGAGGGACGCTGAATTAAACACGACTGCTCTTCAGCTTCTGAGTCTGGAGCTGCCAGACTTCCTTTGCCAGTTTCTGCATCCGTGGGCCACCCCCCCGCCAACCCCAGGACTTCCGGCCACCTTTCAGGTCAGCCCCCTGCAGCTTAGTGGCTGCGCTGCCCTCGATGGAGGGCTGCTGGCCATGCCCAGTGGTGAGCGGCCACGGCCACAGAGACAGCAAAACCACCCGGAGCAATGAATCTGCCAGAAGACACAGGGCACCTCTGACCTGGGGGTGGGCACCCACAGGAGCCTGCTAAACATCCAGGCACATGGCACGCAGAGTTGCCGAGGGTGCCAAAGAGGAGCCCTTGCTTTGGAGGCTGTGCCCACTCGGTGGCCTCCTGTGCACAGGGCTTACGGGCAGGGGAGGGACTGGGCTGGGAGCAGGCGGGGCCAGGACCAGGGCCTGGCACGGAGGCCCTGTGAGAGGGTGGGAGGGCAACAGCACATGCCAACTCATGTGCGCCCTCTCCACACCCTGGAGAGGGACCCTGGTTCGCTGGTTTACAGGCTGTGGTGGCGCCGCGAACCGTGCACCAAGATGTCAGCAATCACCCCCAACAGCAGGCTCCACACGGCCCAAACCTCGCAACTGCCCTTGGAATCAAACACCACTCCAGCCTTGCAGTCGGGCCAGGGGGCCGACCAGAGCTGTGTCTCCCACTCTCCTTCCAAGTTGCCGGGAAAGGGGGCGATGCTCAAAGGATCCAGGACAGGCACGCTCACGGATGAGGGCCGCTCTTGCTCTTTCATTAAAGCTGGCCTCCGAGGAAGATTCAGGAAGGGGGCTGAACGGGGAAATGCCTGCAGATTAGGATAAGCAGGCTGGCCACTGAGCAGTCCACGGTGAGGTCTGTGATGAGCTGGGCAGAGCCCAGAAGGTATCTCACCAGGGACCTGCGTCTGTAAACGGAATGCCCTCCAAGAGGACACATCTGTACCCAGTGCGAATGTCCAAGCCCGAGAACCTACCGGGGGGCTGGAGCTGGACAAGGTGGGCGGGCCCAGGTGGGTTTGGGGGCTCAGGGGTCTGCCCACCTCTGTAGAGCCCCAGCCGGCACTCCAGACCACTGAGAATGCCTGGAAGCTTTGCCCTCTGCAATTCAACCCCTTCCACCCACACCGGGCGGAAGAGCCCCTGTTCTGGGAGGCCAGGAGGCCCCCCAGTGACATCTCCAGGCTACAGGTGGGGAACAGTAAGTGTTCACACCGTGTCGGCATGGAACTACCAGTCAGCCGCTTGTGGCCTCTGGGCCCCTGGGTGTCAGGACGCAGGATAAGAAGCCCGTGAGGAGCTTCTGGCCAGCGGGTGGACAGGCACGGGCACAGCAGTCCTGGGGCTGAAGCCCGGATCCCAGCCAGGGAACCCAAAGGGCCATTTAAAGGCTTCAAAGGACGAGCATCTGCTTCAGAGACTTGAGCCCAATCGAATCATCTGACAACCAGGAAAAAAAATATCAGGGCCAGGAATCCTGGCACCAGGCCCCCCCACCTGGCCGCCCAGTGTGGGGGATGGGTTTACAGCGAGCAGATTTGGGCCACAATGTAGAAAACTCGCCAATGTACAAGCCCCGTGTTAACTGTGTGTCGTCCACAGGACCTTAGGGGCAGGCAGGGTGGACGGCAGCCTGATCCCGCAAGCAGGGGCATCGGAGGCTGAAGGCAGCAGTCGAGCAGGCGATGGCCAAGCCTGGACAGCCAGCACTGGAATGCAGGCGTGGCCGGCCTGCTCACCGGGCTTCCTGAAGGAAGCAGCGGGAGACGGGATGGGGGCAGGCGGGAGGGGCCGAGGAAACACCCACGCAGGGCTGGGCGGGGCCAGAGCATCAGGAGGTGAGGGCGGCCCCCGCCAGGATCGGGGTCACAGGGGTCAGCACACGGAGGCCGCCGAGTGCCGTATTCAGAAGCTGGGTTTCACCCCCGGTGGCAGGCGGGCCCGGATCCCCCTGGCGCGGGCTGAGAGTCGAGGACACCACAGCTGTCAGCAGAGGGGAGGATGGTGGCCCAGGCCAAGATGCTGGAAACTGGGAGAGAAGCGGCCAGACAGGGAGACATGGGGGTGAAGGACTCAGAGGACCTGAGTGCAGTGGTGGAGGGTAGATAGGGGAGGGCTTCCCCGGGTGGGGCAGGACCCTCAGGAGAGGAGCTGCGCCATCCTGCCCCAAGAGGCCCCGAGCTCCAAAGGGCAGCTCAGAGCAAGCATCTGGTTCTGGGGCACACAGATGGCGCACTCCCATGAAGACTGTGTCCCCAAAGACTGCGTCCCCAAATGCTCACCAAACACAGAAAACACCTTATTCTACTAAGTTGGACTTGAGAAAAATCTTTACAGTAGATCTTAAAAATTAAAAGTTAAATCCAAATTCTCTTGGAGAAAAAGATGAAAAAATAAAAGAATGGCCCGAGCGTGCAGTCCACCTGCTCCCGGTTACGGGTTAAGGGCCCAGGGCTGAAAGGGGTGAGGCCACTCGCCCTTGTTACCCAGCTCGCCAGAGACCTCACAGGAGCCCACGCCGAGTCTGAGTCCCAAGCCCTTGCCCCCTATTTCTGGGCACTTGGATGGCAGAGGTGCCTGTGTGGTGGCAGGTGGGCAGCACCAGGGCGTCTGGGCTGGCTTCACAGGCGTGGGAGCTGGGCAAACAGGGCCCCAAGCTCATTAACGCTCTGCTGTTGCCAACTGGAAATTTCTCACTTTCGAGTCAGGGGAAAGTGAAGTGAAAGTGAAACTCGCTCAGTCATGTCCAACTCTTTGCGACCCCAGGGACTATACAGTTTATGGAATTCTCCAGGCCAGAATACTGGAGTGGGGAGCCTTTCCCTTCTCCAGGGGATCTTCCCAACCCAGGGACTGAACCCAGGTCTCCCGCATTGCAGGTGGATTCTTCAGCAGCTGAGCTACCAGGGAAGCCCAAGAATACTGGAGTGGGTAGCCTATCCCTTCTCCAGTGGATCTTTCCGACCCAGGAATCGAACCGGGGTCTCCTGCGTTGCAGGCGGATTCTTCA
>NW_011475953.1:35587-37943 GCF_000754665.1 Bison bison bison | reverse complement strand
TAACTGCCCCCCCCCCAGCCCCGGCTACCCCCCGTGGCAGGGGAGTTCTGGAAGCTTCCACTGACCAGGGAGCCCAGGCTGACCGTCTCTGCCCCAGAGGCCTACCAGACCCAGGCTGCCCATCAGTGGTGAGGCCGCCGCGGGGGCCTGGCTGCATGACCCTCACTCCCTGGAACACAGTCGGGCCTGCCTGTCACAGGGTGGGCATCGCTAGCCCCTCACAGACCCGCAGACCAACAGGCGCTTCCAACAACCGGAAATTCCCCAGCTCTCACCCATATTTTCACCACGTACTGAGTTTTAAATGAACGCATTTAAAAAAATTTTTTGGCCGTGCCACTCAGCATGTGGGATCTTAGTTCCTCAACCAGGGATCGCACCCACGCCCCTTGCAGTGGAAGCGTGGAGTCCTAACCACCGGACCACCAGAGCGGTCCCTTAATGAATACATTTAAAATAAGAGTATTACATTCACACACTAAAAAAAAAAAAATCACCATGTAAACAGTGAGGCCTGGAAAATCTTCAGTCTCTTGCAGGTCCCACCGGAGGAGACAGGAGAGCAGGGTGCCCTGCCGCCCGCATGTGGGCTCAGGGCCAGGGGTACCGTGGAGACCCTGCCTGTGGGCACTCAGAGCTTCTCCTCTTTCCTCCCAGTGGCTGCACAGTCTTCTGTTAGAGGACCCCATCAGAACCCAAATCACCGATGTTTCTCCTTCTACTGCTGATGGACAGGTAGGCTGCTTATAACTCGCTTTTACTGCAGACCACTTTTTAAATTATTATTTGTCTCTGGCTGCGCTGGGTCTTCGCTGCCGCAAGGGCTTTCTCCAGTCGTGGTCCCCAGGCTTCTCACTTCGGCGGCTTCTCCCGTTGCGGAGCGCAGACCCTGGAGTACAGGCTTGGGAGTCGCGGGGTACGGGCCCCGCTGCTCCGTGGCACATGGGGGCCTCCCGGATCAGGGATCAAACCCGTGACTCCTGCCTCGGCTGGTGGGTTCTTCGCCACTGAGCCACTGAGGAGGCCCCCGCGGATAACTTTCTGATACACGTCCTTGGTGTGTTTTAAGAATATCTCTCCAGAGAAAATTCCTGAAAGTGGTGAATCAAGGTACGCACTTGATAAGTATTTCCAAACTGCCCTCCACAAAAGGATGCACAAACTCATATATCCTCACCAACACAGAGTGGTGATCAATCTGTAAAATATTTTATATTTCTGACAAATGAACCTCCAAGGTGTTTTATTTGCATTAATTTTTGCTGAGGTGCAACATCTGCCCGAATTTTACTGGCAACATCCTTTTCCTTTCTCTGAACTGCCCGATGATTACTGCGTTCATTTTTCGATCAGATGGTTGGTCTTGTTTTATTCTGTATACAAGCTCCTTGTAAATTTCAGAAATTATGTTCTACCATTTCTATGACAACTCCCTCCTGGCTTAAGTTTAACTTTCAATTTATTTTTGTATTTGTGGCACATAAAAATATTATAGGGCTTCCCTGGTGGCCCAGTGGTAAAGAATATACATATATAAATACAAGTATAATATACATTTTTATAATACAAATATAAAGCCTGGCAGTGCAGGAGATGTGGGTTTGAACCTTGGGTCAGGAAGATCCCTTGGAGTAGGAAATGGCAACCTGCTCCAATATTCTTGCCTGGGAAGAAGCAAGCCCTCCAGGCTCCTCTGTCCATGGGGTCAGAGAGTCAGCTGTGACTGAGTGACTCAACAACAGCAACAGAAGTATTACATCTGGGTGCAGTCACACTGATCAATCTTTCCTTTGTGATGCTAGAGCTCTCGGGTATGAAGAGATAGGACACTCAGAGCTCGGTGGCACCCAGCATCAGGAGCCTGGGTGCACAGAGGCAGCGTCACCCTGGAACTAGTCACCAGGGTCCTCAGACACGGGTGTCCCTGGGTGCCCTTCTGTGCCTCTTCAACACTGAACTGTGCGAATACATTCCCGACTGTCTCAGTCTGCTCGGGCCTCCATCACAAAATACCTTAGGCCAGGGGCTTAAATGATGAAATGTATTTCTCATGGCCCTTGAGGCTGGAAGTCTCAGGGAGATCAGGGTCCCAGCACGGCTGGGCTCCCCCGAGGGCTCCCTCCTGGCTGCCCTCTCGCTCTGTCCTCACAGAGCCCGTCCTCCACAGCTGTGCACCGGGAGACACAGGTCTCTGTCGTCTCTTCTTTGGAGGACACTGACCCTATCGGATGGGGGCCCACCCTCATCATTTACCTGAACTACTTCCCTGCGGGCCCCACCTCCAGCTACAGTCCTACTGGGGGCTAGGGCTGCAACCTGTGAATTTGGGGGCAGGGCGGATGCAATTCAGACGGTA
>NW_011475953.1:35305-35487 GCF_000754665.1 Bison bison bison | reverse complement strand
GGTAGCAGTCACATATGAGTCAATTGGGAATGTGAACAAACTGGATGGTGATATTAAAATTTACCATCAGCTTTGTAAACTCCGGCGGCGGTGGGTCTTGGCTCCAGCACACGATATTCGCTGCGTTACTCCAGGATCTTTCCTTGCCACGCACGGACTCGAGTTGTGGCACACGGGCTGAG
>NW_011475953.1:26071-35205 GCF_000754665.1 Bison bison bison | reverse complement strand
GTTCCTTAGTTCCCCAACCAGAGACGGAACCCGCATTCCCTGAATTGCAAGGTGGATTCTTAACCACTGGACCCCGAGGGAAGTCCCGATCATTAATTCTTGGATGTGGTGGAGAGTGGGTGCCCCACTGTGTGTACCCCACGTGCCCCGCCAGGACAGAGGCTCTGGAGGGCTGGGTGACGACCACTCACAGCTGCGACCCTGCACTCAGACCCTCCCCCCGAAATTCCTCACCCACAGTGGCATGGCCCCCGCTGGGGCAGCTCACAGCCAGCAACAGCTCCACAGGGAGATGGGGAAGCTCAGCCCCGTGGCCCAGGGCAGCCTCCTCTGCACCGCATCGCCAGAGCTGAGATGTGGGGTCACAGAGGCCTCTGCTGCTGCACTGCTGAGGCCCAGCCTCTCCTCTGGGCAGCCCCGTGAGCCTCCGTCCCCAGCCCCTGCCCAGGCGTGGCTCCTGGGAAGGCGGATCTCGGGCCTTGGGGTCTGTTTCTCAGGGAGGCCAGCCTCTGAACGTTCTTATTTTCGAGAGCTTGGTAACTGACAGGTGTAAGAAAACTCCATCCGTCACTGAGAGGGAACGCTTCACAAGAGCTTATTTTTGAGGAGCAGGTGAAACTGATCTGTAATTAGCACGACGATCCTCGGAAACAAGCGGGGCACCAGGGAAATCTGAATTTCCTCTCCTTCCCCGGAGTATCTTCCTCCCCAGGTTGCGACAGCTGAGGACACACAACTTGCTAAGCGAAGGTGACCCAGCCTGAGCCCCTCAAACACAGGCAGGAGAGTTTCAACCGCTGAGCTCTTACTGAATTTCATAACCGCACACGGACCACCAGGCCAGGGGCCCAGGCCGAGCCCCCACCCAGAGCTGTGTCCACCCCCAGGGCCTGGCAGGGTCAGGCGGATTTTTTTTTTCCATCCCCTTCCTCCCCACCAGGCAGGGAAGGGAGAGACCACAGGCCCACCCAGGACACCCACCTGCTCTCCCTTAGCAGGCAGCTGCCCCCAAATGACTTGTGAGCAGAGGTTTCACACGCTGCTTGGAAAGGAGAGGCCCACCCAGCCGCACACCCCACTCTGGGCTCCACCATCGGGGCAGACCCTCTGGTCTCCCCGCCGGCTCTGGGGTCACCAGGGCGCCCCACCCCGCCCGCCACAGACGCCAGGCAGGCTGTGCACACACACGCGCACGTGGGCACGCATAACCTCACACACATGCACACACGTGCCCTCACTCACACCCAGTCACACGCTGCTGACACTCGCACCATCACACACACGCTCACGTTTTCACAAGCATTCACACCCACACACGCATTGGCACCCTCACACCTGCCCTCAGCCACACGCACACACATGCACACACACGCACACACACTCTCACACTCTCACACTAAGCCCTGCTCCTGGCCCCTTCCCAGGTGGGCGGCTCGCAGCCTTCTTAAATTCTATTCATTAATTGTAAATGCTTAGCCGAAGGTGTATTTGTTCTTCATTCACTTCAGATTCTCTAATCTCCCCTTTTAAAATCCATGTGACGTCTGGGACTGTTTGCTCTCCAAGTCCCAGCTTGGCGGGTCGAGGGCCAAGCACAGCGTGTTCTGAAGTAATAAAGCGGCAGTGAGAGGCCGGGGCGGGCTGCGCTCCCTAAGCCGTGACGGCAAACAAAGGGGGGCCTGGCCCGGCCCTCCCCACGGCGCCCGGAACCCTGCCCTGCTGGGCTCGCCCCGGTGGTCAATGTCACCGGGAGGCAAGCGCAGCCCCGCCCCCACCAAGGCCACAGCGGCGGCTCACGGGCTCTGCCCTCGAGCCAACGGGACGTCTGGACCCCTCCACCTCCCGCAACGGGCTCCCAGCTGCCTGGGCCCAGAGAAGGAGGGCCCTGCACAGAGAGAGCGAGCGTGCCCTCCGTTCAGTTCTGAGGCCTGCATTTGACTCTGCCCGCCGTACTCCTGCTCACGGGTGGTTTTCCAGCAGCTGCCGGGAAGCCTGGGTCCTGGAGGCGGCCCCGGGGAAGGGAGGACAGCCCAGCAGGATGTGTGCTGCCCGCGGCCCCGCAGCCGCTCAGCCCGCTGCTGCAGGGCCTCCACCATGCTGCGGAAAGGGCGTGCTGCCTTGCGGGGTTCCTCCATTCCTCTGCTTAACCCATCGTGCAACTTTAAATCAACTGCAAATAAAGCTCAGTTGCCGTGAAATTATTTGTTTTAAGCACAAAAGGTTTTTCTTTTCTCATAGGTAGTTGTATTTGTTTCCTGGGTCTGCTGTGACAATACGGCAAAGCAGAGGGCTTAAAGGGAACAAAAACGAATTCTCTCATAGATCTGGGGGTGTCAGCAGGGCCACCTCCCTCTGCAGGCTCCAGGGGAGCTCCTTCCCGCCTCCTCCAGCTGTCAGGCCCCCCGACCCGTGTTCCTGGGGTTGTGGCCTCCGCATCCCTCATCTCTGCCTCCGTGGTCACGTGGCTATCTTCCCTGGGTCTCGTCTCCCCATCCTCTCTCTTATAAGGACTTCAGTCACTGGGTTCAGGTGGACCCCGAGTCCGGGACGATGTTCACCAATCACTGGGAGCCTTACGGATTACACCTGGAGAGACCCTGCTTCCAACATTCTGAGGTTCTGGATATGAACCTGGGGGGACACCATCCAGCCCCCTGCTGGCCTCTGCGTCCTCCCTAAAACCGCTCTCCCAGTAAACGCTGCCTCAGGGGCCTGCACCCGAGCCTGCAGGGCTGCGATCCCGGTTTCTCAGGGACCCGGTGACTCACCGGCTCTGGCTTCCCTGACCCCCGGGATGCTCTTTCCGGCCTCCCCAGCTGGCCAGCGAGGGGCCAGCTCCGCAGCTCCACGGCCACACCTCGGGCCCCTTCTCTGGGCCGACACCCGCCCACCCGCCCCTCCCATTCTTGCCCCACAAACCCAGGCCTCAGACCTGTCTCCCCAAACCAAGTCTGTTCTCTGGGTCCCCCACCCAGGGAGGGTCCTGCGGCCACCACGGAGGATGGTGGCCAAGAGCCCTGGAGCCACCCACCCCTCCTCCCTTGTCCTCACCAGTGCAGCCCTAGGGCCCGAGTCACCCCCAGGGTCCGTGCCACCCCCAGGGCCTGAGCCACCCCCCAAGCCCGAGTCACTCGCCTCCACTGTCGGTCATACCCCAGTCTAAACCAGCCCGATCTGCACAACCGCCGTGACCACCCCTGGGCCTCTGGGACCCCCGCAGCGGCTCAGCGCCTCATAGATCTGCTGGCTCCCCACAGAACACCCAGGGGAGCTTTCCAGAAAGCCCACCTGGCTCCCAGCCAGTCCTGCCGCTCCACAGAGACCCTCCGCCTCGGGGAGCCAGACACATACCTGCCCAGCCGACACCAGCTCCTCACCTCCCAGGCCAGCCGCACGGTCACCCTCCATGAAGGGCGGCCGCGGGACTCACTAGACTAACGGAGGAGACCCCGAACACACTCACACACACTCACTGCTATCAGCAATCACTCCGCGGACACTGCCTTCTCTGGGCCTGGCATCTGCGTACACACTCACACACGCTCACTGCTATTAGCAGTCACTCCATGGACACCACCTTTCTCTGTCCTGGCATCGCCCAGACACACTCGCACACGCTCACTGTTATCAGCAGTCACCCCGTGGACACCGCCTTTCTCTGGCCTGGCACGTCTTCTCTAGTCTCTGCAGATGACTCTCCGGTGCCCAGATGCAGACCCACTTCAGGCACCCACATCCCTCTGGAGGTTTCGCCCACCTGGGCAGGGCCAGGGCGCCAGGTCAGACTCTGATGGGCCCAGAATTCTCCATCCCAGCCCGTCCCAGCCCCAGGGTGACACCCACTGCATGACTGTCCCTCAGCCTCTGTCTCCCCAGGCTCTGGGGGAGGGGCACCGCCTGTCCGAGGGTCAAGTCGGAATGCCCAGCACACAGAGGGTGCCTGGTGAACGCCCGGCATGCAGCAGGTTCTGGACGAGTGCCTGTGAGATGAAGTCATAAAATGCCAGGACTTCCCCACGTGCAAGCTGGTGACGACTGCTCGTACAGAATTATAAAACTTGCAAAATTCACATGTTTGGTTCAAATGATGTCGGGAAAGATGTTGATGTCATGAATGAAGAATTAATTCTACAGATAAACATGACTTTTTTAAAATAAAAAAGGCAGTGAGAACTCTGAGCATGCCAGTTTCAGATGAATGGGGCTCCCTGTACAGGCTCTCACCCCTGGGTTCCGGGGGCGAGACCCAGGCCAACCCTAGGGCCCTATGGGCACCTGAACAGGGTACTTTTCGAGGCAGACGTTCCCGCTGACTTGTTCAAACCACACAGGAATCCACTTCCGTGTTTCCTTAACTGTATCCTCTACGCAGTGGTGACCTGGCAGATCCCAATGGCCGGCCCTCAGGGGAAAGCCCGGATTCCCATGGTGGATGTACCCCCATCACAGCCAGCTTGGCACCACAGAACTCAGAGTAGGGAAGAGACACGATGTGATGGTTTTTAATTCTTAAAATCATCTTCAGTTCAGTTCAGTCACTCAGTCGAGTCCGACTCTTCACAACCCCATAGACTGCAGCACACCAGGCCTCCCTGTCCATCACCAACTCCCAGAGTTCACCCAAACTCATGTCCATCGAGTCGGTAATGCCATCCAACCATCTCATCCTCTGTTGTCCCCTTCTCCTGCCTTCAATCTTTCCCAGCATCAGGGTCTTTTCAAATGAGTCAGTTCTTCACATCAGGTGGCCGAAGTATTGGAGCTTCAGCTTCAACATCATCATCTTACTTCAGGCAAATAACTTGGATCAAATTCAGTGAGCCCTCTATCTTTAATATATATGTGTATATATATATATATGTATCTTACAAGAAACACTATTTTACTGTAATAAATGTTTTCAGTTACGTTTGCTTATCAAGATTTAACTTCAGTTTTCCTCTTCTAGGAATTCTCATTCAAAATAAATTTGGATTTCCAAATTTGTTTCAAGCGTCCCAGTGCCCTGCTTGGGCTCAAATGTTGCTCCAAGTCTCCCTAACCCTGGGGAAGACCCCCTGCTGCTCCTGTGTGGCCCCTGTCCACTATGACTGCCAGCCTCACCCCACAACAAGGATCAGGCTCACCTGAGCAGACCCACAGCTGTGCTCCATACTGCACACAGCACCGCAACCGCTGCCCACAGGGTCCGGGACCCAGCCTCCTGCTCACGGTGGCAAGGGCACAATCCCACAGAGACCACTGTGGGATCCCCACCTCCTAAAGAAGCATTCTTAGCTGCAAACGCTGAGGCCCCTCTGGCTGCCATGGCCTCACACACGTCCCCACCATGGGATGCCTGTCCTGCCCAGGCTTGACGCTGGGGGCTGAGGGACACTGCCTGCCTGGACCCCAGCCCGAAGTGCCAGAACCACAGACCCCAGGTTGGAGGGCCTTAAGTCCTTGAGAGAAGCCCCAGATGCACCGAGCTTACATGGGCTCGTGTGCAAGGCAACTGTGCTGACAGCTCAGGGTGACAGGGGACAGGGGAGCCTCACAGCCCCTGGTGTGGGAGCTCTTACACGCCCCCATCTTACAGGCGGGGAACTGAGGCCCAGCAGAGTGTTCGTTGGTGTGTGCATGCTCTTTGCATGGACATGTAATGTGGGTGTGTGTGCATGCGTGTGTATGTGACGTACATGTGTGTGTGTGTGATGCGTGCAGCATGTGCATGTAATGTGGGTGTGTGTGCATGTGTATTGTGTGATATACATGTGTGTATATGTGGTGTGTGTGGCATGTATATGCAATGTGTGTTTATTACGTCTATTATATGATGTTTGTGTGTATATATGACGTGTGTGTGGCATGTACATATAATGTGGGTGTTTATTGTGTGATTTGTGTGTCTATTATGTGATGTGCATGTGTGTATATCTGTGACATGTGTGTGGCATGTATATGTAATGTGTGTGTATTCTGTGATCTCTGTGTGTCTATTATGTGATTTGTGTGTATATGTGACGTGTGTCGTATGTATATGTGATGTGTGTGGCATGTATGTGTAATGTGTCTGTGTGTGGTGTGTGTATGTGATATTGTGTGTATGCGCGCGTGTGTGTATTGTGTGATGTGTCTATTATGTGATGTGCGTGTGTGTATATGTGGTGTGTGTATAATGTGCGTGTGTGGTGTGTATATGTGATGTTGGGTGTGTGCACGCATGTGTGTGTATTATGTGATGTGTCTATTATGTGGTGTGCGTGTGTGTATATGTGGGGTGTGTGTGTGTGTGTGGCGTGTACATGTGATGTGGGGCGTGTGCACATGTGTGTGACCGTCACGGCAGGTCTGGGAGCCGAGGGGCAGGGCAGGAACCAGGAGATGCTGATGTGACTGTGGTCCCGCCAAGAGGCGCTTCAGAAGGGCCGGGTCTGCCCCGATGGGGCGAGGGGAGGTGAGGCGCTGGGGGCCGGCAGGGGGGGCTGCGTAGTCAGGCCGAACCCCCAGCCCTGAAGGAGGGCAGGACGGGGCCCAGGAGGGGAAGGGCGAGTAGAGGCTTGAGGCCACCAGCGTTTCGATAAAGAGACAGCTGCCGCCTGGTCCTAAGCAGCAGCTCAGGGCTGCCAACTAAAGAACCAGACCCCACGGCAAGCCACCCACCCTGCTCACGCGGGCAGCTTCAGCAGCAGGAGCGGAGACAAGGGCAGGGTCCTGCAAAGGTTAAACCCTGAGAAAATCGGCCCATCCACCCTGCCTTCCTCCCAGCCAGCCCCCGCAGGCCGCTGCGGTGGATAGATGTCCCGAGCAGACTCCTGACCACTGCCTCAGTTTCCCCGGCTGGAAACCCACCCCCCCACTGAAGGCGGGAGCTCTGTCTGTGGCCCCGGAACTATCCAGGCCCCTCGGAGGCCAGGGTGCAGGTGAGATGAGTTGATTCCGTGAAGCTCTGAGCTGCACACCTGGCACGCGGGGCTGTCATGTGACACCTGCTAGGAACTGGCTTCCTGACACTGGAGGTGCTCTCTGTCCACCCCTTGCACCCCAAAGCCCTGCTCCCCGCTCCTCCAGCCTCTCCCCTCCCACTCTGAGTTTCAGGGCTGCTGGACTGTCTCATCTTCTGGCCCTGCCCCCGAGCCTCCTCCCCCAGTGGGCAAGGCAGCTGGGAAAGGCCTCCCAGAGGCCAGAAACCGGAAGCCCAGACCATGGCAGGCCTGTCCCGGGCTGGGCCTTGGGCTGACTTCACTACTGTCTCTGAAGCAAATTCCCAGAACCCCGGCACACCCATTTTTTAAAATATAAATTAAAAAATGCATTCCAGCAGCAAAGAAAAGCGATTCCAACTCACCCTCAGCTCCTGGCTGTGAGTCAAGAGTCACCTACACACCAGAGGGGCTGGAACCTGGAGAACCTGAAAAGTCACTGTGCTTTCCAACCTCCTGGTACAGGGATGGCCGGGCCCGCAGCCACACTTGGGGACCCTCGGTTCAGAAAACGGGTGCTCTCCCTACCCCCTGATGTCCTCTGGGGGGTGGGGGGAACAGAAAATAGCCAACCTGAGGTCAGCTAAACGGTGGCTCCTGAGAGATGTGTCCATATTCTGACCCCCGGCACCTGTGAACATCACCCCACGGGGCAGACGAGTGAATATCACGTCACATGGCGCGAGACGGGATTAAAATAAGCATCTGGAGATGAGACCTCCTTGTTACCCAGAAGGGCCCTCTGCAATCGAGAAAGAGGAGCAGCTGGGGTTTGCAGCCCACGTGAGGATGGGGCAGAGGCCACTGTGGCCACAAGCCCAGGGAGCCCGAGCCCACCGCAGCTGAAGGAGGCAAACGGACCCACCCCGGGCCCCCAGCGCCTGCTGGGGAAGGAGGCGGCCGCGCCCACACCCTGATTCAGAGTGCTGGCTTCCGGATCTGTGAAAGGATGAATTTCTGCTGTGTCGGGCCGCCCCGTCTGGTCTTCAATTCCTGCAGCCACGGGAAACCACGATAAATCCTAAACACACCACAGAGGCCAGCCTGACTCAGCAGAAGTTTCCTCCTGGGCACAGTCCCAGGAGAAAGCAGCACACCTGACACCTTTGAGCATCTCCAGAAACCTCAGCAGACCCAGGGCCGCGGAAGAGAGAGTGCCCCGTGTCCCCCAGGCCCTCGTGGTGCCCGGCGGGCAGCTGCTAAGGACCCAGGAGGTGCCAAATGAACACGCAGGGCCTGAGGCAAGGTGCACCTGGCGACCAGCGGAGGTGCCACTGAGCTGACCACCAGGGCCTGAGCACACAGAACCCCATCCTGGCTCCTCACCAGGTGCTTCCGCCTCCAACAGCAAAGGCAGGGTCCTCCCCAGCCAGGGATGTGGGCTCAGAAGGACACTGGGGGCCCAGGATGAGGCAGAGCCGGGTGGAGGGTCCCACCCCAGGCAGACTGGCTGCCGCCAACATCCCCTGGGGCCTGCTGGGAGGCAGGTTCATGCTGCCCTGTGGGCTGACAGTAGGGCGGCCCAGGGCTCCCCTGTGTCCTCCTGGGCCTCTGCAGGCCTCTCTCCAGAGACCAGAGGTCCCCGCTTTGGAGCCCCAGGGATGGCCAGCCTGTGGCCAGGGAATCTGTCCTGCAATGTCCTGAGGACCAGCCCCAGGACAGCATCTCAGACTCAGGCCTGCAGTTCAGTTCTAATGACATGGGCACCTCTGAGGGCGGGGGCACGGGCGGGCCCGGGAACCTCTAGCAGAGAGGATGGGCTTGTGCGGGAGGGGTGGCAGAGACCCCACGCCCTGGGGGAGACGGAGGTGCAGGGCTTGGCCCCAGGCTGCTGTGTGGGGGTGAGGGGAGAGGCCTGGTGGCCGGGCTGGGGGTCCCCAGTGACCACGGGAAAGATCCTGTTGGTGGACAGTCAACCCGCAGCTGTGGGGGCCAAGCCGGAAAGGGGTGTGCCCAGCACATTATCAGTTTGTGGGGAAAGCATGCCAACTCTGGAAGAGCGACGTGTCCAGACTCGGCCGGAGTGCTCACTAAAACCTTAATCACGGCGCGGAGTAGCGGCTGAGCCGCCGGTGGTTCAGGTTCCCCTTCCCGCACGGTGCCAGGAGGAGCGGGGACAGTGTCTGGGGACGGAGCCACGTCCCGAGCAAGAACTCACGTTCTTCAGTCGCC
>NW_011475953.1:9440-25849 GCF_000754665.1 Bison bison bison | reverse complement strand
CCCCCCCCCCCCCAGCCCCGCAGGCCCCTGGCCCGGGGAGACGTCAGCCTGTCCACACCAGGGGCAGGGCTCAGGGTGGGTGACGGGCAGCTGTGTGAGCAGAGACCGCTCTCTGTGGGGACGTCCGGGGTGGCCGCTCTTGGGTCAGGGGCTCAGACTGGACTCCCAGCAACACTTGTGGGCGGCCCTCAGTCCACGTGGTGCCTCCACAGAAACAGAAGGGACCCTCCACCCCCCACGTCAGTGCCCACGGCAAAGGCCTCGCGTGCGCATCCCCACACAAGCACCAAGTGAGCACCAGGACCCAGGCGCGGTGGCGGAGCACAGAGCCCCGGAGGCTCCCACCCTACCCGCTGGAGCCTGTGGGCACGTGCCCTCACCCCACGAAAGGCACTGGGCGGGTGTGGGTCAGGTAGGGACCCTGAGACTCGACACCGGGAGGCCAACTGGATCCCCGGGGGCCCGAGGTAACGACCAGGGTCCTGGGGGTCGGGGGTCAGCGGGGAAACGGTGACAACAGAGGCAGAGGCCGGGGTGAGGGGGGAGCGTCACCAGTCACGCAGAGCAGGCAGCGCCCGGAAGCCGGACCCGGAGGGGGCTCCCCGGGGCCCCGGAGCTCTGAGAATAAACCCGCGTGGTTTAAGCCCCTCGTGTGTGGGACTTTATCACAGCGGCTGCGGACACGATCTGGGGGGAGGCAAGCCCAGCCCTTGCTCCTGTGGAGCCCGCCTTCCAGGTCTTTCCGCAGAAGCACGCACATCCGACACAGCCTGCACGTACGCAGGGAAGACCCTGGCAGGACCCGGCCAAGGAGCCCCGTCTCCCCCAGGACAGCAGGCGGGACGGCCCAGGGAGGCTCCGCCTGCACGTCCTCAGGCCGCTTCGCTCACTGCGGTCGGACACTTCAGTACCGACCTCTGTTTCTCAACAACTCAGGCCCTGCGCCCAGCTCACTGACCCACCTGGACGCCGGCTGGGTGGATGTGGGGAACGCTTGTGTTCCGGTGTCTAAAAAGAAAGTAAACCACAGAGGCCTGTCTGAGTGTCCTCTGGCCCAGCAGCTGCTGGACAAGCAGGTTGATAAGAAGTGGCCGTCACACCGACCCCCAGAAGCCCTGAGGCCAGTGGAACAGCGCCCCTCCACTCCCCAGACCTTACGTTTAAGCCCTAATCCCTGGTCTCGGGAATTAGTCTTCAAACAGGTTCTTGTAGATGGAATCAAGTTGTTGTTATTTAATTGCTCAGTCGTGTCTGACTTTTTGTGACCCCATGGACTGTACACCAGGCTCCTCTGTCCATGGGATTTCCCTGGCTAGAATACTAGAGAGGGTTGCCATTTCCTTCTCCAGGGGATAATCAAGTTAAAGTGAGATTATACTGGATTGATGAAGGCCCTGGTCTCATGACTCAGTTCAATTCACTTTAGTCTCTCAGTCGTGTCCAACCCCGTGGACTGCAGCACACCAGGCTTCCCTATGTATCGCCAACTCCCAGAGCTTGCTCAAACTCCTGTCCACTGAGTCAGTGATGCCATCCAACCATCTCATCCTCTGTCGTCCCCTTCTCCTCCTGCCCTCAATCTTTCCCAGCATCAGGGTCTTTTCTAATGAGTTGGCTCTTCCCATCAGGTGGCCAGAGTATTGGAACTTCAGCATCAGTCCAATGACTGGTGTCCTTTTAAGATGAGGGAAATCTGGACATGGGGACAGAGCCCCCCAGGGTGGGGTGGGGGAGGCCATATGAAGACAGAGATGGAGCTGTAAGCCAAGGACCACCTGGGCCACCAGAAGCTAAGAAGCGGCAGGAAGGACTGTCCCCCGGAGCAAGTCCCCGCCAACTCCTTGATTTTGGACTTACAGATACATTTCTGTTACTTTAAACCACCCACTGTGCGGCCCTGTGACAGCAGGCCCAGGGAGCTAACAGGACCCCGAGGACCATCCTTCTCCCCAGAAACCATCTGGCTGTGCGTGGACACCCCGACCAGCGAGGAAGACGCTAATACTGTGTGCCAAAAGTCCCAGCTTTGGGGAAAAGAATTCCATGGAAGAGAAAAGGGGCTCTCTGGCCAAATTTATCCTCACCGCAATGCCTCGAATATGATTTTAATGGAAAACAAAGTCTCCCAGAAGTGCAATAATTCCCCAGCTTTACGATAACGCACTCGAGAAATGCCCGCTATCCCCAACCAGGAAGCTGTAGATGCTACAAAGAGAGAAAACTGGAGTAATCCTGAGTATCTGGAAAGTACATCTTCCTAAGAAAGGATTCTGCCTCTGCTTTATTTGAGATTTTAATTATAGGCCAGATAATGATTTTCATTTCGAATGATACTTAACACTCGGGTTTAAGGACTAAATTCAACTTGACGGCGAACTCTTCCAAATGAGCTTTAATCCAGTAAACGGCAATAAGCGCAGCAAACGTATTTCTCTTGTGTCATGTGCCCGTCAACCCCAGGAGGAGGGCACAGCTCAGACGCACGGAGCGCTTTCCGTCTAACACGAGGGCACAGGGTCAGTGCGTCCCGGGAGCGCGGAGATGCCATTATGGTGATGAGAGATGCCGAGAGAACACTCAGAGGTGGGGTAAGCGTCATTTTTCACAGCAGAATCAGAGAAGCGCCAGAACTGACTTCAGTGTTTTCCCCATGAACAGAAAAGGTGACTCAATTTTTATGTTAACAGTTTCTCTGGCCTTGAACCTACACAAAATACCCTGGCCCTCGGGAGGTCACCCTGGGGACAGTCCAGGCCCCCAGCCTGGGGGAGGTTACTCTGAGGGACAGTCAGAGTCCCAGAAGGGCCCCCCTAGGACAATGGGACGTCCCACCCAGGGGTAGTTAGCACAAAGCTCAAACCCAGCACCACAGAGACGGTACTAAGTGGTCCCTGACCCTCTGATCCCCAATCCAGGCTAAGTCCGCTGGGGCACGCCTTTGATGACACAGGGTCCGGCAGCGTGGACGTCGGGAGCCCAGGGAGAGCCGGGCGCTTCACGCACAGAGCAGGACTATTCGCTGAACCCTCTGAACGCAGAGGAGCGGCCCGGGGTCTAAACACAGAGGCTCAGGAATAAACAGGACCCTCCCCTCGTCCCCCGACATGCACGTGGCTGAGCTGTCCGGGAAAGCCCTCCTTCCCAGCTGACCTCAAAGCTCCCACCTGCCCTGGTGAGAGGAGCCAGTCTTGCTCCTAGAAGGCCAGCAAGGGGCGGTGTGCTGGGCTGAGGTCGGCGTCCGAGGCTGTGGGGAAGGCTGAAGCTCTGCACCAAAGGGACCCTCTGGGCACCCACCCAACCCCAGGCACCCGTGAAGAGCAGATCGCAGGGGCAGGGCCGGGAGGCTTGGCTTCAGGTTAAATATGAGGCATGGGGTTGGGCAGGGGGCATCCACTGTGAGCCCTGAACAGGCTGAAATGAGAAGCCAGGGTGGGGAGGCCAGGTGGGGAGGCTGGGTCGGGCACTGCAATCGGTGCTCGGGAAAGAGATGCCCGGGTCCGCCCGCCCCCCACCAAGCTCTGCATCTGGGTGTCTCTGAACCGGGTGACAGCCGTCCCCACCTCATGGGGTTGTGGCAGGCCTAGTAGACCAGAGCCTGGGTGGACACGGTCTCCCCCATGGCAGCGAGGCGCGATCAGGCTGTTTAATTAGGGACACGACACACCAAGGGGCAGCGGGACCCAGGCTCAGAGTCACAGCCCGAGGCGCGCCCTGGCCCCGCCCAGTGGCAAGTCCTCCTGGGCCGGAGGCGTTTGCCTCCCCCTGATGCTTCTGAATTGCAGTGCTGAGTAAGACTCTTGAGAGTCCCTTGGACAGCAAGGAGATCCAACCAGTCCATCCTAAAGGAGATCAGTCCTGGGTGTTCATTGGAAGGACTGATGCTGAAGCTGAAACTCCAATACTTTTGCCACCTGATGCGGACAGCTGACTCGTTGGAAAAGACCCTGATGTTGGGAAAGATTGAAGGCAGGAGGAGAAGGGGACGACAGAGGATGAGATGGCTGGATGGCATCACCGACTCGATGGACAAGAGTTTGAGTGAACTCCGGGAGTTGGTGATGGACAGGGAGGCCTGGCATGCTGCGGTTCATGGGGTTGCAAAGAGTCGGACACAACTGAGCGACTGGACTGACCTCGGGAACAGGGGGACACAGTGTGATTCTCCCGCTGCCACCGCTCAGAGACCCTTCGCACTTCACTTGGAACCCTTAGCGCCCTGCATGCAAAAGGTGCTTCTGAACAGATGTGACATCAATGAAGCAAGAAAAAGGACTCGGTAAAGGTGAACCCGGCCATCCTGCCCTCAAGGGGTCCACAGGGTGGATGAGCCTGAGCTCAGAAGCCAGAGCACCAGCTTCAAATCCTGCCTCACCCTCACCCGGCTCTAGAGCAGGCCCGTTGCCGCCACCAGAACACTCCGGGGAGGACCGTTCTCTGTGGGAGGACCGTTCTCTGTGGGAGACGCCCCATGCCCTGGAGTGCACTGGGAGCACGCCTGGCCTCCAGCCACGGGCACCCCAACCCCCAAGACAACCAAACCATCCTGGGATGTTGTCACTTGTCCCCTGGGGGCAGAATCTCCCCCACAGAGAACCTCTAGATGAGACACTTGAATGTCCTGCACCACAGGCTCTCCAGTTTTCGACTGGGGCCACGGAGCTGCTAGGAGGATCAGGGAAATGGGGTAGACTCGTCTGGAACAGGACAGCACACAGAAGGACCCACCGAGTACCATCTTCAGGTTGCTGCCCTCCTGAGGGTTGTGGAAATATGCGGCTCACACCCCAAATGAGAGCAGATCGACCAACATGTAAACAGAGGGAGTTTCCAGGGAGATCAACAGTCACTGTTTCAGGAAGCCAGGGACCTCCTGGAAGCTCCCCAGAGCAGGGACAGCACTGGGCTGGAACCCAAGGGCGGTGATGACAGAGAGATGGCAGGTGCGGAGGAGAGGAGGCAGGAGGGATGGGCCACATGCGTGGGGAGTTTAACCAAAACCCAAGTCAAAGCCACGCTCTTCACAGGCCGGAGCGGACAGGGACCGAGATCCAGGAAACCGGCACGCGAGGTCGCCAGGCTGACCTCAATGCCTGCAGTCCTCTGTGCCCGTTCCCTCCAGAGCGGGGCCCCTGAAGACCCCAGCCAGGCCCCCACGCAGAGCTATGACAAGGAGAGATGCCTCCTCCCTAGAAGGACAAAGAGCCCTCGCTCCGGGGGCCCTGGAACTTCCTTGAGGCCAAAAGGGACGGAACAAACCCCGGGGAGCCGTCGGGGTATTTTTCCAGCATCAGATTCATGAGCTTTTCCTGAAATTAACTGATACCTTCCTTCACCCAGCTCATCTCCCGTCCGGCAACACAGGAAGCCAGGGTCCTCCGGCGGTCCTGGGCCCCTTCCAGCTTCCCTCCCGCCAGGCCAGAGCTCGCCTTACCCGGGAGCCAGTAATAAAACGCTGGTGACGACAGCACGGCTTTCACCAGGAATAAATGGGCTCAATTACCTCCAGCGAGAGAGCAGGGCTTCAAAGGGAGAGAGGAAGAAAGAGAGGAAGGGGGGTGCAGGAGGAGTAATCAGTCTGACTCAGCCTTATCTCGGAGGGAAATGCGTACGACTACTCAGTACCAAGGACGTTCAGATGAGGCCCCTGCCCATCAGGACCTTTCAGCAGCGATGACACACCGGGTCATTCCCGGGCATAATTTCTCTAGAAATGACTCTGGTGATGAAAACGGAACTTGAGAAGTCTGGAAGTCCTTCCCACCAATAGGCTGATGCCTCTGTGGAGAGGACCCAGGGTCCACGGGTCCCCAGTGCCTCTGCTTACCCTGCCCAGACGTGGCCTCAAGCTCACATTTGGGATTTCTGGAGCCCAGGTCTGTGGCTGCGGCTACGAGGCCACGCTGGTCTGCTCAATCAGGACAGAGCACCCCCCACGCTGGCCATCTTCAAGATGAGCCGCCAGAGTCTGGGGTGCTTGGGGTGTCCCCCATGTGGCCCCTACCGTCATGTGTCTCCACCAGGGAGACGGCCGATTGCATGGCAACCTTGGGTGGCCCACCCCACTGGGCGGGGCAGGTCTGATGCCTGCGCTGGCCGGCATACAGCAGGTACTCAACTAATGCTCATTGAGCTAGCAAATGACCGCTCACTGGCTGACTCCCTGGAGGGCACCAGGCTCTGTCCCAGGGGCCTGGGGCCACGGCTTCTCCGCTGGAAGCAGGAGTCATTGTGGACCCACTCCCCATCTAGGCCATGTGGTGGGGAGGGAGGCAGAGACACCCAGCTTGGCGGGGAGGCGGGGAACATTTCCCCACTGTGTGGAGGGCTGACCACGGCTGGCACAACTGGGCAGGGACTTCGGAAAAGGCGAGGAGTGGGAGGGGAGGAAGGGGTGGAGCCCCACCCGCGTGTCCGTGGCACAGCTCCTGGGCACGACGACAGCCCTGATGACTCAGGTGTGGGCTCGGGCCCCGGGGTCCCCTTTACCTTCCCTGCTCATCACCAGATCCCAGGGCAGCCAGGAATTTACAGTTAACAATTGGGAGACCATGGAGAAGAGATGGGCAGGGCCGGACATGACAGATGGACGGACAGATGGACACAGACGGCTGAGGGGCGCCACGGCGGGCAATCGAGCCTCTCTTGCCACAGAGGTGCCAGCGGGTTATAACCAGGCTGGGCTCAGACGCAGCAGGCCGGGGCGCACGCCAGTTCCCCAGGCTGCCAGACACCGCCTCCTCCAGCAGTGGTTCCTCCTCTTCGGCGCAGAGCACGGCCTGCCTGCCTCCCGCCCCTGGAGTCCCCACCGCAGGCTCATGCTCGTCCTGCTCCGGGAACACCTGCTGTGCCCGTAAGCCCTGGCCGGGGCTCCATCCGGGCCACGCCCCACGTGTGCAGAAACGGTCTCCCCACTGTCTACACCAAACACGCCCACCGAGGACATGGTCCACAGAAGACTCTCAGAGCCTCCTCCGGGCCGAGTCAGGTCCCACCTGACCTCAGAGAACTTTCCAGAAAGACAGACGGTCACCATCTGCCTCAGAACACTTGTTTCTCGAACGGGCGACTGGATTCTACATGACCACAGCAAGAGTGTGTGTTTCTGGGCTGCTTTCGGTAGGATTTTTGTTTTTAAAAACAACCATCGGCTGCCTTTAGAAAGACTCATTTTGGTGACAGATGAGGATGTCTCAAGCGAAGCGTATATTGGAGGCAGGGAAGATGAGTAATTTCTACAGCGACAACGAGGCATGAAAAAGCCAACGTCATCTTTCCAGATCCCAACACTTAGTGGCTCACTGTTTCTATCCCAGTTATGCTATTTTAATTTTTTTAATATTTATTTATTTGGATCTTTATTGCAGCCCGAAGGATCTTCAGTTGCAGCACGTGGGACCTAGTTCCCTGACCAGGGGTCGAACCTGGCTCCCTGCCCTGGGAGCTCCGAGTCTTACCCACTGGGCCACCAGGGAAGTTCCTATGCTGTTTCACTATAACCAATTAAACTCGAAATCAGGAATGAACTACTTTAAATTCAAAGCCACTTAGGGACTTCCCTTGTGGTCCAGTGGTTAAGACCCCCGCCTTCCAAGGCAGGGGATGTGGGTTTGACCCTTGTGGTCGGGGGAGGGGCAGCTAATTGTGGTCGGGGGGCAGCTAAGATCCTACTGTGCCATGTGGCCTAAAAAGGCAAAACATAAAACAGAGGCAATATTGTAACAAACTCAACGGAGACTAAAAATGGTCCACATCAAAAAAAAATCTTTAAAAGAAAACGAAGCCACTTAAACAAAACACATGTCATTTCATCTGGGTAGATTTTCAGTGGGCTCTGGTTGCCCAAGCTTCCTCCACTGTCCTTCCAAAGAAAGCGAAAAGTGAAAATGAAGTCGCTCAGTCCGACTCTTTGCGACCCCATGGACTGTAGCCTACCAGACTCCTCCTTCCATGGGATTTTCCAGGCAAGAATACTGGAGTGGGGTGCCATTTCCTTCTCCAGAGGGGATCTTCCCGACCCAGGGATGGAACCCTGGTCTCCTGCATTGCAGGCAGACGCTTAAGAGGGTGGCTTAAATGGCACGGGTCAGTGGAGACCCCGGAGCTGTGGTCAGGAAGCAGAGCCAACACCCGGGGGCCCGGGGTCCAGCCTTTGGCCATGTCCCTCAGGAAGGGAGTGGACGGAGGAAACTTCCGGGCACTCTGACCTGTGAGCTGGAAGCCTGGTGTGAGGCACAGGTGACTGGGGCCTCCCCGCGCCCCCGAGCCCCCCGGGGAGAAGTGGGGGGCCCCCTACCTGTGAAGTCCTCCTGACACTCGCACGTGTAGCCGCCCTCGCGGCTGCGGCAGCGGCCGTGGGCGCCGCAGGGGCTGGAGTAGCACAGGTCGATCTCGGTCTCGCAGTAGTCGCCGGTGAAGCCAGGCGGGCAGCGGCACCGCAGCCCGTTGACCGGGTGGATGGGCCGGAAGAGCACGGTGGGGGAGCTGATGAAGGGCGCCGAGCTGTCGAACTTGAGCACCGACACGCACTTCATGTAGTTCTCGCACGGCTCCCGCAGGCAGATGTTGTCGTCGAAGGGCAGCACGCGCTGCGTGGACACGGCCGTCAGCAGCGTGCGGTTCAGGTAGATCTGCTCCTGCAGGTCCTCCGACGGGAAGAACTTGTCCCGGACGCCGCCGGGCAGCAAGGCCGAGAAGGTCACGTTCAGGATGTTGGCGCTCACATCCGTGTCGTTCTGGATGTTGAAGACGAAGACGGCGTCCTTGGTGGTGGACAGCACGGCGGCCACGCCCTCCACGAAGCGCGACAGCAGCGGGGACAGGAACCGCTCCTGAGACATGTTCTCCAGACGCACGGTGATGCTGTTGGTCAGCATGTCGTCCGTGATGACCGTGACCCGCAGGGTGCAGAGCGCCACCACGCTGTGGATGCCGTCTGTGAGACAGAAGGTGGGGGGTCATTCAGAAGCCCGCCTGCCCGGTCCCCTCGCCCGGCACCCCCGAGCCCCAGGCCCCTGCCCACTCGTGACCACGACCTTGACCCCGCATCCCAGGGCCTGCTTCCCTCCTCCCCCAGCACTCGGCTTCTGAAAGCACAGCTCCCGTCACGCCCATCAAGCTCAGAAGCCCCCGGGGGAGCCGCCCCCCCAGCTCATCAGGGCATCTCAACCCTCACCACACAACCCAGCCCTCACTGCCTGAGACTCTGGCCTCACACACTTTCCTCCAGACGTGGGGGGGATGCCGAGACCCCGTTCTCCCTGCTCTCTCCTCTCTCTGCACCTGCTCCAGCCACCCACCCACCCCCCAGCCCGGCTCAGAGCCCACGGTGTCCAGCACGGTCCCCGCCCAGGTACGGCCTTGACCTCTGCTGCGCTGACGGCCTCTCTTCTCCTGGCTGTGTCCTGCTCATCTAAACACACCCGTGCGTGCTCAGTCGCTTCAGTCGTGTCTGACTCTGCAACCCCATGGACTGCAGCCCGCCAGGCTCCTCCGTCCGTGGGATTCTCCAGGCAAGAATACTGGAGTGGGTTGCCATGGCCCTGTCCAGGGGATCTTCTCGACCCAGGGACTGAACCCATGTCTCTTACGTCTCCGGCACTGGCAGGCAGGTTCTTTACCACGGGCGCCACCTGGGAAGCCCAGCATCCAGGAGAAGCTCACCATGTGTTGCTTTAGGAAGACACAGGAGAACACGGCCTCTCAGCCAACACAAATGACCACTAACGAAGCGAGGTCCTCAGGAATTGGTGGCCAGAGACGGCGGAGGGTTTGGGTCACCAGGCTGAGCAATGCCCCAGGTTCCCAGCCCAGAACCAGGCGGGCTGTCCAGCGGCTGCCCCAGGAACTGGCTCCGGCCACGATGGCCACAGCGCAGCTCCGTCACCTCCAGGGCAGCCCTGAGGTGCAGCCACAATGCTCAGGGACCTCCACCTGCTCCCGTCCACCGCCCACACCACGTGCTCTGGGGCCCGAGAAACACCTGGCCAAATTCTCATCCCTGTGACTCAGCTCGGCTCTGGGTCCCGGCAGCCCAGACGGATGCCCCACAATGCGGGTGCAGCCTGTGCCCTGCGTAAGCACCCCCGCCCCGGTTCCCTGGGGCATCTGGGCAAGCTCTGAGCCCCCGGCGGGCCCCACCCTCCCAGAGCTGGAGCTGGGCTGTGCCCCCGGACGGTCAGGGGCCAGGGACCACCTTCCAGCCCGAGCCTGGGAAGCCTCAGGACCCCCGAGAGGATGCGGTGAGGCGACAAGGCCTGGAGACCACCCTGTCCCTCTGGACCCGGCACAGCCGCCACCACTCAGCTTGCCGGGAGCCCTTAGAAGGACGGGAGGCACAGCATGGGAGCTTCTGCCCTGGGACGGGTTTCCTCAGACACCCAGGAGCCAGAAGCCACTTGTGGGGAACCCTGAGTCACAAACCTGTCCAGACAGTGGAGAAACGTAACCGCTGCAGAAGTCACAACACGTTCGGGTGCAAACCTGAGACTCCCAGGGATTCTAAGAGAAGCCGGCATTACCCCATTTGACAGGCGAGAAAAACTGAGACCCTGGGAAGCCAAGTCTCACACCTGAGAACTCACGCTTGGTGGAGGGGCCCCCGGCCCCCCCAGTAACCACACCCACCGCCTAGCAGGTCAGGCAGTGAACGCCCTCTGACGGCTCCACCTGGTCCTCACGATAACCTGGAAAGGCTGACTTTTTTTCTTTTCGGCCGTGCTGCTCTGCTTTCAGGATCTTAGTTCCCTGACTAGGGACTGAACCCAGGCCGCTGGCAGTGGAAACATGGAGTCCTAACCACTGGACCGCCAGGGAAGCGCCCACACACCTTACGGTCCTTATGGTCCTGCGTGGTCCATCCTCACCACCCTCCCTTGTCTTAAAGACACCCCCCTGCCCCAGGGCCCCTGCGCGCCGCATCTTCTGCCTGGAACACGGCGTCCTTGTCGCTGGTAGCTGCTCCCTGGGCCACCCGGGACTCAGTGGCACGACCCCCATCAGGGGGGCCTTCCGCGTCCCCCGACTCATGCTCTGCCACACCCCCACTTTAATTCCCGCACAGGAGCGGCCGCGGCCTGATTTATTTGTTCATGTCCGTTCTTCCCCCAGTGAAGTCGTGAGGACCAAGAACCTGTAGGTCTTGTTCCTGCTGCACCTGTCACTTCTACAGCGGTCCCCGGCACTCAGAGGCCGCTGGACAAACATTCGAGGGAAGGTGGGAGGGGGCAGCAGAGGGGGGAAGGGAAAAACCTTGTCCAGCAGCATCTCTTTAACCCCAAGACTGACATTAGCACCAACAGTTTCAGAGACTTCATTTTTCCATCCAAGCTATTTTTCTGCGGGTGTTTCTTTTCTCTCTCTCTCTCTTTTTTTTTTTTTTTGCAAAGGCCCAATGTAATAATACGAGACATAGGATATTCTTTCCTGGTAGCACTTGTTATGAAACATTCTTTTAATCTTAAACCACACACAGATAGGTTCCGGTCCGAGATTCGAGGCTCATGCTGGTTTTAAGCTCAAAAGCTCAGGCCATCTGGATGTGCTCTGAGCTGTCCTGCCCTCTCCCTCCCAGGGGTCCAGGGCTCAGACCCTCCCACAGGGAGCCCAGGAGGGCAGAGCACGAAGGAACGTCCAGGACCAAGGAGCCAGGTTATGACCAGAAAACAGCACTGAATATTAACTCACGTCAAAGGTGCTTATGCACCTTACTGTTAATCTTACCATTAATTTATTTCAAGACCATGGACTGTCCTGGACAACCAGGTCCTGGAGACAATGAATTTGCTCTGAGTTTACATCATCTGGGTTGGATTTCTGAGTCTCCAGGAGCACAAACCCGACTGCCCATCAACAGGGAGCCACAAAATAAAAGGACGGCTGTCCGCACCGTGCGGCTCAGCTCAGCCACACCCACTGGGTGACATCTCTCTCCACGGGCGTCAGGGCAGACCCAGACAATGTGAAGTTAGGGGGCAAAAGCAAGTCACTCTTCACACAACACACATGTTTACACACAAGTCCAGAGAGCCACTAGCATGGGGAGCAAAAACTTCAGTGCTGACAGGGATTCTGTCTGGGTTGCTGAATTTGTTTTTAAATCAAAAATTTTTTAGTTTGTTTTTAAATTTTAAGGAAAACTTTTATTTTAGAGTAGCTTTAGTTTACAGAAAAATTGCGCAGACAGTGCAGAGAGGTCCTGTATACCGAGCATCCAGTGTCCTGTTATTCAGGAGCTCAGTCGAGTCCAACTCTCTGTGACCCCATGGACTGCAGCACGCCAGGCCTCCCTGTCCATCACCAACTCCTGGAGCTTGCTCAAACTCAAGTCCATTGAGCCGGTGATGCCCTCCAGCCATCTCATCCTCTGTCGTCCCCTTCTCCTCCCGCCTTCAATCTTTCCGAGCATCAGGGTCTTTTCCAGTGAGTTGGCTCTTCGCATCAGGTGGCCAAAGTACTGGAGTTTCAGCTTCATCGTCAGTCCTTCCAGTGAATATTCAGGACCCAGTTACTCCCACAGTTAATTTTATTATCACACTGTGTGGGGTGTGTATTTGAATGAATCGAGATGGACACACTGTTCACCGGAGCCCGCACTCCCCTGTCCTTTCTTCGGTTTCGCCTCCTGTCCTCGGCGTCCCAGGACCGCACAAGACGTGTAGGCGTCCCGTCCCCTGCTCCTCCAGCTGTGACGGTTTCTCAGACTTTCCTTGTTTGGATGATCTTGACTGTTTGCAGAAGCTCTGGTCAGGAATGTCGCTGATGTTCAGGGGCCTTTCACCTGCTCCTGCCTGAGCAGCCGTCTAGTTGATCACTCAGAAGCCTGTTTCGTTTGGGAGAACAGGGAGCTCCCCCAGGACTCCCCGGGCCTGAGCTGCAGCCCTTCGTCCAAAGCTGCAAACAGCGCCAGAACCAGGGCCTCCAAGCCGGGAGGGCGCAGGGCTTTCGCCAGCTCAGCCGGGCCCCTCGCGGTCCCTGAGTCACAGAGAAGAGACAGAGGAGAAGGGCCTCGGGGCCAGGGCACCCACCAGTGGGCACTGCCCACAAACCCCAGAGACCGCAGGCGAGGGGGCCTCGAAGGTCTTCATGGAGGGAGGGGCCCGTCCACGAGCTCGGCTCTGGTCAGGGGGCAGCCGTCGTCCACAGTCTAGACCCTGGGCTCGCTCAGCCCCGCGCGTCTCAGTGCCCACGGAGCCGGGGGCCCTCAGTGGGCAGGGGACAGAGCTGGGCTGGCTAAAGGTAAGACAGGAAGGCCCCAGGAGGCCGGGGCGTGGGGTCAGACGGTGGAGGGCAGCCGCCTTCCCAGCACGGAGTGTGGAGAAGGCAGGAAGGCCCAGATGGCCGCGGACTCAGGACGCAGGTGTGTCCAGACGGCCGCCCCGCAGCCCGGGACTCAGAAAACACCAACCCTCTCTGTGTGGAGGCCGGAAGTCCAAGGTCAAGGGTCAGCAGCGTTGGTTCCGCCCAGGGGCTCAGAGGGATGACCGGTCCCTTGGTGCTGACCTGGCGTCCGGTGCCTGCCAGCAGTCCTCGGCCTGCAGACACCTCTGCCTCACGTCACGCCGTGGGTTGTGTGTCCTCTTAAAATGACACCAGTTGCTGGATCGGGACCCACCCGAGTCCAGGAGGACCTCCTGACCGTGCTTAGCTTCATTGTACCCGCACAGGTCCAGCTACATCACCAGATCATCAGGTGAGGCCAACACGCCCGACACTCGTCAGGAAACACCCGGCCTCACGAGGCACAAGGATCGGGGAGACCTTACAAAGGAGGGGGTCCCGGCACAGGTATGAGACGGAGGAACCTGAGGACAGAGCGCTGAGCAAGAGGGACCAGACACAAAAGCGCAGATGCCGTGTGAGCCCAGGGACACGGGGCAGCCAGAGCGGCCGAGCTCACGGACACAGAGCAGACGGCGGGTGTCGGGGGCCGGGGTGGGGGGCGGCTAGCGTTTAAGCGGACAGGGTCTCAGCTGCGCAAGATGAACACGTCCTGGAGACGGACGGGCTGACGGTCACACAACGGTGTGAGTGGACTTAATGCCGCGGACCTGTACACAGAAAAACGGTTGAACGACAGCCTTTATGTTATAAATTTTACAGTTTGAATAAGAAAGATGAATACACAAACAAACAGGAAGGATGAAGAAATGAACAAAGAAACAGCCAAGATCCCAAAGCTGCCTTCTCCTCTCACTCCCACTTTTATTTTTTACTGTAAAGCTTCCTGATACGGGATAACTCTGACTCAGGGACGCCCTCTCCTAATTTCGTGTGTGAGCGAAGCTCCTGTCCCAGGGTCGAATTCAGCATCCACAATATCGAGTTATCCCATGAAACAGTGCGTTGTGTCCATGCTGGACAGAACCTTCTGGAAGGCTGAAATCGTACCTGGCCCCACTACCTCCAGGAAGGCTTCTCACAGCTCCCAGCCGCCACTCTGACCCTGGGCTACAGAAGCTGGGAGCTGAGACGCATTCTTGTCAAGATAAGCACTTTCACCTAAGAGTCAAGGATCGGTTCCTCAGAAAGTTAAACATGTAATTGACACCTGACCCCGAATCCTACTCCAAGGGGAAATATAAAATAAATGAAAACACATATCCACACAAAATCTTGTACGTGGTCCTTGGCGCAGCCGACGACGATTCACAAGAGCCAGGAAGTGGAAACCCACGTGCCCATGGACTGATGCATCCTATCTAAACAAGATGTGGTCCAAAAAAAAACACTAGAAACTAGATGCGGTGCATCCATATGACGAACTCAGACACAGAGAGACGAAGAACTGACAACCTCAGAAACACGCTCAGGGAAGGAAGCCCGTCTCAGACGCACACACTACAATTTCACACGCATGAACTGTCCAGAACACGTAAATCCGTAATAACAGAAACCAAATGGGGCTGCCAGGGACGGGCGTGGGGCCTGCTGGTGGGTGTGGGTGTCCTTGGGGTGATGGAAATATCTGGGGACTAGACAGAGGGGTGGTTGCACAACACCCTGAGCGTACCAAATGCCACTGAGGCGTCCACTTTGAAACGGCTCATTCTATGACGTGATGTGAATGCTGCCTCAATAATTAAAAAGGAAAAAAAGAGTTAAGGATTCACCCTATAAAGAGTATAGTTTTATTTTGCATGAGATTATCCAAAAGGAAAGAAATTATTTTAAAAGGCATCGTGGAGCTTCCCTTGCAATCCAGTGGGTTAGGACTCTATACTTCCCCGGAGCACAGGTTCGATCCCTGGTCAGAAAACTAAGATCTGGCAAGCAGTGCAGCCAAAAAAAGAAAAAGGCATTGTAAGAAGGATTTTCTTAAAACTAACTGATGAACTGAGTCAGAGGAGATGAGCCGACAGCGGGGAGCAGAAGCTTTGACAGAGCTGGGAGCCACGTTCCGACCCATGGTGACGGTGAAAACACGAGTTCCCGCTCAGGCCAGGCCGGCTGTTTACACTGTCAACTGAACGTTGCGAAAGAGACCAGCACACACCCTCAGTGAAAACACAGCGGCAGCCCCGGCTCCGACGGGGCCTCGTGGCACGTCTGTCAGGGACCGCTGTTGCTCCTGGGTTTTGTTTTATTTCCAGCACTGGCTGAACAATGCGTAGCCTCGCTGGCTGCACAGGAAGCCAGCAGTCAGATCCTCCCACACTCCTCGCTGGGGACAGAGGCTGTGTTATGTTTCGGGGGAGAAAGGCAGAGAAGCAGGGCCTTCAGCATCCGGCTGGGCCCCCGCACCGTGGGCAGCCCGCGGACACTAAGGGTAGGGGTGGGTAACTTGCGGCTGGGGGCCGGCCCCGGGCACTGAGGGCGCGACACAGCACTCCCAGGCCAGGTGGTCACCCACCCCTGAGCAGCCCCAAACACAAACGACTCCAGACCTCGGCAGACATCCACGGGGGCAGAATCACACCCAGGTGACAGCCCTGCTCTGGGAGACCACATGGAGGTTTCTGGACTCTTCTTCGGCTTGAGATTGGTGGTGAGACCCGGGAGCTGGGCGTCAGGCAGGACGGCCCAGGGGCTCCATGCCTCCAGCAGTGCGGTGGGGCTTCCCTCCACCGTCGGGGCCAACGTGGAGTCAGTCCGGCCTCACTCTGCCCTGCCAGAGCCAGACAGGCCACTCTTGTGTCCCGTCCTAGGAAATCGGCCAAAGCTCCCCCACGACAAGGACTCAGGTCCAAATGGATTTCAAAGAACTAGTGACTCAAACGCACTCCTTTTTACAGCTGAGTAACATCCCACTGTGTATAGCACAACTTCCTTATCCACTCATCGGGTGATGGACACCCAGGTTTCGTCCGTGTCCTGGTTGTTGTAAACGGGGCTGCAATGCACATTGGGGTACACGTGTCTTTTTCAACTCTGGTTTTCTTCAGGGTATGTGCACTTGCAGGGCAGCAAAGGAG
>NW_011475953.1:9235-9340 GCF_000754665.1 Bison bison bison | reverse complement strand
GGAAGCAACAGTTAGAACTGGACATGGAACAACAGACTGGTTCCAAATAGGAAAAGGAGTATGTCAAGGCTGTATATTGCCATGCGCTTACTTAACTTCTATGCA
>NW_011475953.1:3170-9135 GCF_000754665.1 Bison bison bison | reverse complement strand
TAGACACAGTGGGGGAAGGAGAGGGTGGGAAGATTCGGAAGAACAGCACTGAAACCTACACGTTACCACGAGTAAAACAGACTGCCAGTGGGAGCTCGATGTACGACGTGGGGACCCAAAGCCGGCTCTGTGGCAACCTGGAGGATGGGGTGGGCAGGGGGCGGGGGGGTCAGGAAGGAGGGACACACACACACACCTAATGCTGATCCACGTTGATGTACGGCAAAACCACCACAGTATTGTAAAGTAGTTATTCTCTGATTTTAAAAAATTGGGGGGAAAAAAGAACTGGTGAGCGCCCTGCCCTGCCTGGCTCCAAGCTGAGCGACGGCCTCCAGGGTGATCAGGGTGACATGGCCCCGGCACCTGCCGAGGGTCACTCACGTGTCCTGCGGCCCCAGGCAGGTCAGGCCGAGACTACAGTGGGCAGTAAAGATGAAACTGTTAACCCAGTTAACTGTTAACTGTTAACCCTGCAGGCTGCTGAGCCCAGGGGCGCTGCCCGGGCCTCTTCAGTCACTGCAGTTAGCAAGCAGCCCACAGGCAGTCCGGGAGGTTCCAAAGAAGCAGGAGACCCAAGAAGCCTCTGGGCAGGAGACCTGGGCCCCAGTGGCGATCCTGGGGGACAGGTGAGGAGGGGACCCCCTGCTGTTATTCGGCACTGTAAATCTTTGTCTGTGGCTTTGCGTGGTGGGCAAAATAATGCTTCACCTCCCCAGATGAGGCCCAGTCCAGAGGCCCGGAACCCATGAGCGTGTCACGCTACGTCGCAAAGGGTCGGGCTGCTGATAGGCTGACCCTGGAACAGGGAGACCATCCAGGTGGGCCCAGTGTGACCACAGGGCCCTGAGAAGCGGAAGAGAAGGCAGTGAGAGAAAGGCACAGGGATGCCGCACCGCCGCTGCGCAGACAGGGAGGGGGCCCGAGCCTGCGGTGGGGGCGCCTCTGGCTGCTGGAGGAGCCGGGCGGAGAGTCCCCCCGGGGCGTCTAGACAGGAGCGCAGCCTGCCACAACCCGGTTTCTTCCCAGTGAGACTGTGCCGGACTCCTAACCCAGCGAACTGAGCAAGGATACATCCAGGTCATCTCCAGCCACCATACTTGTGGTCATTTGTTACAGAAGCCGTGAAAGATTCCATCCTGTGAGGTTACCGTAACCTTGACACCAGCGTCAGACAAGGAGAGGGCTTCCCTGGCTCAGGGGTTAAGAATCCTCTTGCCAATGCAGGAGACAGGAGAGCGAACCCTGGCCCAGGAAGACCCTACGTGCCGCAACTAAGACCCTACGTGGAGCAACTAAGAGGGTGAACCACCAACTCCCGAGCCTGAGCTCTAGAGCCTGGGAGCCACAACTGCTGGGCTCTCACACCCTAGAGCCTGTGCTCCAAGGAGGAGCCCCCGCAAGGAGGAGCCCCTGCAAGGAGGAGCCCGTCAAGCAACGAGAAGAGCCCCTGTTCTCCACAACTAGAGAAAAGCAACGAAGACCCAGCACAGCCAAAAATAAGCAAACAAAACTATAAAAAAAAAAAAAGACAGAAATCAGACAAGGAGAGCACTGGAAAGAAAAAGTACAGGCCACACCACTCATGGACAAAATGTAGTAACCCTTTAAAAAGGAAACGAAAACGAAACTTAATAATTATTAAAAATAAAGCAGAAAACGAAATCTAATAATTATTGAAAATAAAACAGAAAACAAAATCTAATACTTATTAAAAATAAAACAGAAAACGAAATCTAATAATTATTAAAAATAAAACAGAAAATTAAATCTAATAATGTATTAAAAATAAAACAATGTATCAAAACCAAGTTAGATTTATCTTAAGACTTTAACATTTGAAAATGTGCTAACATATAAAAAGCATATTTGCATCTCAATAAATAGAGGAAAAGAGTCAGTAAAATATTGCAATGACTCCTAACACAGATGCTATCTAACAACGGTGAGACGGACACTTCCCTCAGATGATAAACACAACAGCAAACAGCGCACTCAGCAGAGGTGCCCACCACATCCACTTCCACGTCGTCCTGGAGGCCCGGTCAGCGCCATGCACATGGATGAGTGAATGAAGATGTCACATGGTTACTCAAAGATCATACGACGAACGACACAGAAAACTCCACAGGCTCTGCAGGCAACTCGTCAGAATGCACCAGAGCACATAGCAAGGTAGCTAAAGAGCGAGACAAAAACATCTGGACTTCCCTGGAGGTCCACAGTTAAGACTCTGCACTCCAGTGCAGGTGGTGTGGGTTCAATCCCTGGTTGGGGAACTAAGATCCAGCATGCCACGTGGTGCGGTCAAAATTTAAAAAAAAAAAATTTTTTTTAATCTCAAAGGATGCCTTAAAAAAGAAAAAGAAAAATCTAGCTCATTTCCTATATACTAAATCACAAGCTCATAAAACACAATTTTTAAAATATCATTTACAATAGAACGAATATAGACCGCCCTTAAGAACTAACCTAATAAAAGATACAGAAGCCCTTTATAAAAAAAAAGAATAAAAAGATAAACTACTATTACGGGAATACCAGACCACCTGACCTGCCTCTTGAGAAACCTATATGCAGGTCAGGAAGCAACAGTTAGAACTGGACATGGAACAACAGACTGGTTCCAAATAGGAAAAGGAGTATGTCAAGGCTGTATATTGCCATGCTGCTTACTTAACTTCTATGCAGAGTACATCATGAGAAACGCAGAGCTGGAAGAAGCAGAAGCTGGAATCGAGATTGCTGGGAGAAATATCAATAACCTCAGATATGCAGATGACACCACCCTTATAAGCAGAAAGTGAAGAGGGACTAAAAAGCCTCTTGATGAAAGTGAAAGAAGAGAGTGAAAAAGTTGGCTTAAAGCTCAACATTCAGAAGATGAAGATCATGGCATCCGGTCCCATCACTTCATGGGAAATAGATGGGGAAACAGTGGAAACAGTGTCAGACTTTATTTTTTTGGACTCCAGAATCAGTGCAGGTGGTGACTGCAGCCATGAAATTAAAAGACGCTTACTCCTTGGAAGGAAAGTTATGACCAACCTAGATAGCATATTGAAAAGCAGAGACATTACTTTGCCAACAAAGGTCCATCTAGTCACGGCTATGGTTTTTCCTGTGGTCATGTAGGGATGTAAGAATTGGACTGTGAAGAAGGCTGAGCGCCAAAGAATTGATGCTTTTGAACTGTGGTGTTGGAGAAGACGCTTGAGAGTCCCTTGGACTGCAAGGAGATCCAACCAGTCCATCCTAAAGGAGATCAGTCCTGGGTGTTCTTTGGAGGGAATGATGCTAAAGCAGAAACTCCAATACTCTGGCCAGCTGATGTGAAGAGTTGACTCATTGGAAAAGACTCTGATGCTGGGAGGGATTGGGGGCAGGAGGAGAAGGGGACGACAGAGGACGAGATGGCTGGATGACACCACCGACTCGATGGACAAGAGTTTGAGTGAACTCCAGGAGTTGGTGATGGACAGGGAGGCCTGGCGTGCTGCGATCCATGCGGTCACGAAGAGTCGGACACGACTGAGCGACTGAACTGAACTGTTGGCAGAAAGAAAGATGATCCCACCATATTCGTTGATGGGAAAAGCCAACGTGGGAAGGGTAGCCCTTCTCCTCTAACCGACACAAGAATCACTGCCTTATCTGTCTGGGTCCCAAAAGGGTTCCTCACAGAACTGGCAAGACAGTCTGTAATCCACAAGGAAGACAGACAGACCAGCACAGCCAGGCAGGGTGAGGGGGACAGCTTGCAGGAGACTGAGCGCTCGTCCGAGTCCATGGTAACTGGAGGGGATTGACACGGAGCAAGCTACAGCCAGGATAGAAACCAGAATCAGACCCACGAGCACAGGAAAACGACAGGTGGCCGAGCTGCCGCTGGGAGAGAGGAGCATTCCACAGGTGGGCCCGGGGCCGTCTATCTGTTGTTGTTGTTAAGTCACTAAGTCGTGTCCGACTTAAGACCCCATGGGCTGCAGACCGCCAGGCTCCTCTGTCCATGAAATTTTCCAGGCAAAAAACACTAGAGTAGGTTGCCATTTCCTTCTTCAGGGGATCTTCCGGACCCAGGGATCAAATCCGTATTTCCTGTGTCTCCAGCCTTGGCAGGCAGATTCTTCACCTGCTGACTCACAGGGAAACCCTAGACCAAATGACACTGGATCCTCGTCTCACACTGAACACGAAAAGCAATTCCAGGGAATTAAGGCCAGCAGTATGAAAGGGAAAACCTATTTCAGAAGGAACTGTACAGAACTACTGTTTATGATCTGAGGCAGATAAGGATTTCCTAAGATGTAAATCATGATCTTAAAGGGGAAAAGTGTATCATTTTGATATTAACTAGAAGAACTTTACAAAGAATATGATTTTAAAAATTAATGACGAGACAAGCCACAAACTGGAAGATATCTGGCCCTAAAACAAATTTAAAGATGCTCGACATCACTAGCAATTGGAGAAATGCAAATCCAAACCACAGTGAGATACCAATTTACACCCAAAGACTGGCGAAAGTGAAGAAGCCAGACTCCCACAAGTGATGGCAGGCCCATTCGAGGGAGGCACGGCTGCTCGCTGCTGGTGGAAAGTGATCGGTCCAATCACTCTGCAAAACCCTGGAGTCACCTAACCCTCAGGCCCGACGGGGAGAAACTTTCAGGGGAGTCACTCCAGGGGGATCACCCCAAGGCAGTCACCGCTGGGGAAACCACGCCCCCGTGGGCAGGAGGCACACAGATGTCCAAGCAGCAGAAGAGATCCAGTGGAACAGGGACTTCCCTGGCGGTCCAGTGGCTAAGAATCTGCCTTCCAGTGCAAGGGACACGGGTTTGACCCCTGGTCAGGGAGCTGGATCCTGCAAGCCTCGACTAAAGACCCCGCAAGTCACAACCAAGATCAAAGATCCCGCATGTGGCGACCCAGACCTGGCACAGGCAAAATGAATGAAATTTTTAAAAAAGAATGGAATGTTCACAGACGAAACGCCACGCATCAGTGAAAGGAACCAGCTACAGCCTGAAATGCCGACACGGTGCCGAGTGGAGGGGCAGGCCGTCGTAAGGTCACGCAGAGGGCGCCGTGCACACAGCCCAGACACAGACACGACCCAGCGAGACGGGGCCAGGTCCTCCGCCTGAAACCCCTGGGGCCAGGTGGTTCTGGAATTCGGGAGTTTTTTAATATGGAAGTTATAAACAGTGCATATTCCATTTTACATAACAACTGATCTCGCCTTTGAATGGGTAATCCTCTTGCAGACTGCGTGTGAACAGTCACATGAACAAGGATAAAAACTGTCACCAGCCTCCCACTGGTCTGGGTCTGGTTTTGCTGCCAAATGAATTTTTGATCTTCACGACCCAGATAACCACGATGGTGTGATCACCCACCTAGAGCCAGACATCCTGGAATGTGAAGTCAAGTGGGCCTTAGGAAGCATCACTACAAACAAAACTAGGGGAGGTGATGGGATTCCACCTGAGCTATTTCAAATCCTTAAAGATGATGCTGTGAAAGTGCTGCACTCCATATGCCAGCAAATTTGGAAAACTCAGTGGTGGTCACAGGACTGGAAAAGGTCAGTTTTCATTCTAGTCCCAAAAAAAAGGCAATGCCAAAGAATGCTCAAACTACCGCACAATTTCACTCACCTCACACGCTAGTAATGATCAAAATTCTCCAAGCCAAGCTTCAATAGTATGTGAACCGTGAACTTCCAGATGTTCAAGCTGGATTTACAAGAGGCAGAGGAACAAGAGGTCAAATTGTCAACATCAGCTGGATCATTGAAAAAGCATGAACGTTCCATAAAAACATCTACTTCTGCTTTATTGACTATACCAAAGCCTTTGACTGTGTGGATCACAACAAACTGCGGAAAATCCTTCAAGAGATGGGAATACCAGACCACCTGACCTGCCTCCTGAGAAATCTGAATGCAGGTCAAGAAGCA
>NW_011475953.1:0-2784 GCF_000754665.1 Bison bison bison | reverse complement strand
ATTTTCTTGGGCTCCAAAATCACTGCAGGTGGTGACTGCAGCCACGAAATTAAAAGACGTTTGCTCATGGGAAGAAAAGTTATGACCAACCTAGACACCATATTAAGAAGCAGAGACATTACTTTGTCAACAAAGGTCTGTCTAGTCAAAGCTCTGGTTTCTCCAGTAGTCATATATGAATGTGAGAGTTGGACTATAAAGAAAGCTGAGTGCCGAAGAATTTGATGCTTTTGAACTGTGGTCTTGGAGAGGACTCTTGGGAGTCCCTTGGACTGCAAGGAGATCCAACCAGTCCATCCTAAAGGAGATCAGTCCTGAATATTCATTGAAAGGACTGATGCTGAAGCTGAAGCTCCAATACTTTGGCCACCTGATGTGAAGAACTGACTCATTTTAAAAAACCCTAATGCTGGGAAAGATTAAAGGCGGGAGGAGAAGGGGACAACAGAGGATGAGAGGGTTGGATGGCATCACCGACTCAACTGACATGGGTTTGAGTAAACTCTGGGAGTTGGTGATGGACAGGGAAGCCTGGTGTGCTGCGGTCCGTGGGGTCGCAAAGAGTTGGACATGACTGAGCAACTGAACCGAACTGACTGATTTTCAGACTTCGGGATTTGGGGAAAGCAGCTGAGGGCTATGGACTGGCATCCTAACATCTAGGACCACATGGCCCAGAGTCAAAACAAACACCAGGACAGGACCGGGAGGTGACACCCAGGGGGCTTCAGGGGCGTGGAAGGCTGCACTGCGCATGTGTGAGTGTAACTGTCCTTTGTTATTTCATAGCTTTGAACTGTTTCAAATCAACAGTGAAAGTTCTGTAAAGGCAATGGGAGTGCAATGGGGGTGATGGAAAGGGGCGAAGCGGCAGGCCCGAGGTTTCAGGCTTGAATGGGGATCCTGTTCCCAGACAGGAAGGAGGTGAGGTTTTCCCTGTCTGGGCAGTGATGGGATTGAGGGATGTGTGGTTTTAAAACAGCCACAAATGTGGCAACCTCCTCCCACCCACAGGTGAACGGGTGTCCCCTTCCTCTGGAATCTGGGTGGGCCTCGGACGGCTTCAACTAACAGAAGAGACAAGACTGTCGCAGCGTGACCCCCGGGTCACAGCGGTCCCCGATCCCACACTGCCCAGCCAGCCCTGCCCCGCCGCCCACCTCTGCCGTGACCCTGGGCTCCTGGCTCCCCACACGGAAGGCGGGACGGCAGGCTCTCCCCCTGAGGCCCAGGAGGGCTATGGGGCCGAGTCTTTGCTCTCGTGAGCCGTGACCCCCTCTGCTTCTCCCACGGCTCAGGCTGCTGCCCCGGGCCCAGGGCGTGGGGCCCGGGGACGCCCAGGACACCCCGCCTCCGGGAGGAAGGGCAGCCTCCCACGTCTCCTCCGCTGTTTCCCACGAAGGCTTTCCAGAGAGAAAATAATTATTAACTGCAGAGGCTTAATGAGGAGAGGAGCTGCGAGGGTTTCTAATACCAATAATTTGTACCTATTTATGAGCAAATGGGCTACAACAAAGGCGGCTGGAAGCCACCGCTTCAGATTCCACTTCCCTTGCCTCCAGGTAAGAGAGCGCAGAGCTGAGCACAGCGTGTGTGACGCCAGACAAGACCCAGGACGCTCCCAGGCCCCCGGACCCTGCCAGGCTGGGACACGCCTGAGGTCCCCGGACCCTGCCCGGCTCTGACACACCTGTGGCCCCGGACCCTGCCCGGCTCTGACACACCTGTGACCCCGGACCCTGCCCGGCTCTGACACACCTGTGGCCCCGGACCCTGCCCGGCTCTGAGCCCCTGCAGAGAGGGCTCTCAGTCCAGAAACCCAGGGAATGAGGCCGCAGAGAGGGAGCTGCAGTGGTGGGGTTGGGGGGCCTGGCACCTGGGCAGAGTGAGGGCTACCCAAACGGCCCGCCCCCTCGCCTGCAGGGCCCCAGCACGGAACAGCACCAGCCCTCCAGCCCAGCCTGTGGCAGCAGCCGCCGCAGGCTAACCCTTCCTCAAGAGACAGGGCAGAGCATCCGACGGGGACTAAGGTTACCCTCCAGGCCCCCTGCCAGCAACGCCCTCAGGGCCCTGAAGTCCCTGGCAGAGTAACTTCACTGAACCCTCTTCTGAGTTACAAATGCCACTGGGAGGTTATATTAAGGCCCTGGCCCCTTGGTGCCTGAGCTCCCCAGGTCTGAGGGGGCAGCTCAGGCTCCCCACAAGGGAGGCAGCTGCCCTCACACCGTGTGGCCCTCGGAGATGCTGGACTGACATTCTCTATGAGCTCACCCCCGTGCTACCGGGACAATAAACACCCGGCCTGGCCCCCATCAGGGGGACAACCACCCACCAACAGCAAGGGATCATCTCTGCTACTTCCCGAGGCCCTTCCCTCCAACCGAGTGAAGACCCCACGCGTCGTTCTCTCTGGGGCAACTGCCCTGGGCTTAGTCGCTCTTGTGGCTGACTCTGCATCTCCATGGACCTCCAGGCAAGAACACTGGAGTGGGATGCCATGCCCTCCTCCAGAGGATCTTCCCAACCCAGGGATCGAACCCAGGTCTCCCACATTGCAGGCGGATTCTTTACTGTCTAAGCCACTAGGGAAGCCCATAAATATTGAAGTTCCCCTTCTCCAGGGGAACTTCCAGACCCAGGAATTGAACCGGGGTCTCCTGCATGGCAGGCGGATTCTTCACCAGCTGAGCTACCAGGGAAGCCTTGTTTCCTTTGGGGGAAAAGATCAAATATTGGCCCAGGCATCTATTAATTTACATGATACATCGAAACTGCCCCGAGCAG
>NW_011475952.1:22740-26259 GCF_000754665.1 Bison bison bison | reverse complement strand
GAGCACGGATTCTAGAGTGTGGTGGCTTCAGTAGGTGGGGCACATGGGCTCAGTTGTTGTGACTCCCAGGCTCTAGAGCACGGGCTCAATAGTTGTGGTACATAGGTTTAGTTGCTCCATGGCATGTGGGATGATCTTCCCAGATCAGAGATCAAACCTGTGCCTCCTACATTGGCAGGCAGATTCTTATCCACTGCATCACCAGGGAAGCCCTGTCTTTCTCTTTCTGGCTTAGTTCACTTAGTATGATAATCTCTAGTTGTATCCATGTTGCTTCAAATGGCAATATTTGATCTTGTTATGGCTGAGTAGTATTCTATCAGTACACTTTTTATACTGAGTAGTATACCAGATCTTCTTTATCCATTCATCTGTCAGTGGACATTTAGATTGTGTCTTGGCTGTTGTGAATAGTGCTGTTATGAACATAGGGGTGCATGTATCTTTTTGGATTAGAGTTTTGTCTGGATATATGCTGGGTCCCATTTTTTTTTAGTCCTCTTTGTATTACATGGCCTTTGAAGTTACATTTTAGGACTGGGCAAAGCTGTATGGCGTGGTCAAAAACTTTGATACTAAATCAGGAGACCAGTCTGAATAGTTCCATTTGCTCTGTTCTTAACCATATTGTGGTTTGGGACTGATCATTGAATACCTTGGTATCTCTAAATAGAAGTGATCTGGACTCAGTTATCTCTATATCCCCTTCTTGTTTTAAAATAATGGTTATAAATAAGAATGTTAATGTATATATAAGATGAAATATTGAGGGTCTACATTGAAAGATTTCACTGAGGTTGAGTATATTGTGATTTAGATCAGAGAAATCATCAATAAGCTACCAAAAAGAGATGCTTCTTATAAGTAATGTATTGATCTTCTGGAATCAGTGGATTCCAGAAATTGTCCCTCAGGACTCAATATCAACTTGGAGTAAAATGATCAGAGTATTTGTTAACTGACTGCATTATTATTAATTACTACCCAAATGCCTAGGAAACGTGGTTATTGTATAAACATAACCTAAAGAGGAAATGAAGCCAGTTTTACAAATGGTAGATTTAAATACTTAAGCAACTTTAGCCTGTTGCAGAAATAGTTTTGAAAATGGACTCTTTGCTTTGGAAAGGAAATATTAAACTCATTTGAAGATGGTGAACTAACAGAGAAATGAAATCAGTTAATGATACTCTTCTCTATTAAATCATTCCATGAGTCACCAAGGGATTTAAATGCTGCTTAGTCTTCAATATCTGACCCGTGCTCCTCACCTAATTTCTTGCCACTCTCTCCCTTTGCTTCTTCTGCCCTCACCACTATGCTAAGCATGTCATCATGGGAGCCTTCTTTAGATCCCACATTAGATTTTATATCCCTGTTATACTCTTCCTTGGAAGTATTCTGTATTTCGTAACAATCATCACGATTTCAGTGACATGTTTAATGTCTATCTTCCCTCCTAGATTATAGCTGAAGAAGTCATGATTAATGCTGGCATTTTGAAGGATATATCCCAGTGGCTTAGCATAGCATCTGCTATATGATGTGTGCTCAGCAAATGTGCTGAGCAATATAATTTAAAATCTCATCTAGGTATTTAGAACACATGAACAGTACCTGACGACTTATGAGTTAAAACTAAAGAAGGGAAACTTTTAAGTCTGTATTATTACTCCCTAGTCCCCTTTAATGGGGCAATGTAAACACAGAGAAAAACAGGATTGATGAGTGTGTGTGTGTGTTGGGGATGGGCAGAAAAAAGGTTTAGATAGAGGGCACCTCAATACCGGTGACATTGACAAATGACTAACACAGAGAAAGTAAAATCATGTCCTATTTTTGAGAGCAAATAAGTAAATTTGATGACTTATAGACACAAATAAAAGGTTAATTTACTAATGGCTGAAGAAAATAGAATATAAATCTGAAGGGAGGAAAGATAATTATCTTATTTTTTAATGTTTTATTTGCTGTTTATGTAATATGCTGTCTCTTGAGATATTTATTTTCTTTAGTTAACAAGTCAGGTTTCTACTATGGTAACAAAATAAAGAGGTTTTTAAAGAATTTTGCGTGAAAAGTGGTTTATCTCTGGGCTGTTTCTCCCACCAGAAGTCTGATTGGTCACACTTACTTAATAGCAGCTGTTGGCTTCAGGAAATGTCAAGGAGACTGGAAAGCAGGGGCTGCTGATATTGCATAAGAGGGAGCAGGCGAGTATGAGAATGAAGAAATTGACTCTTTGCAATTTACTCAAACCCCTAGCAGGTGTTCTCAGAACAGGCTGAATTGAAGATGCAGTCATAGCCAGTTGTGTCTGGATGTACACTGCACATCAGCCAGTCCATGCTTAATTATTATGAGCTGCCTATTTGTGTCGTCCAAACTCAATATGCAGAGTATCCACACAGTGCCAAAGCATTGCAGAAAAAGAAAAATCGATTTCATCAAAACTGTCTCTTTTTCTATCTCAGTGATTCCCCATTGTCTCTCCAGACCTAGGTGCATCAGAAGCATGTGAGATGGTCATTAAAAATACAGAATTTGAGCCTTGTTATAAACCTCTTGAATCAGAGTCACCAGGTATGTGGCCTAGGAATATGCATTTTATTAATCTCCCAATAAGCAATAAGGCTAACAACTCTCATCAACATATTACTGAGTGACATAATTGATTTTATAATAATTTTTTCATCATTTATTGTTTTTCAAGACACATATACAAAGGGCAGAAACCGTATTTTCCAGAAGTTATAAACCAGGAGATTGACGTTCTAAAAATACAATGTAGTGACCCGGAAAGAGATCAGGATCTGGTTTAGTAGAGTTCAGTTCTAATGAGGTCTTTGCCTTGTGGCTAATATTGTGCTTTTGACTAGAAAAGATTGAATGTGAAACTACTGATATTTGAATTTTTTTGACCCTCCCAAAATGGTATTTTTATGTGCTTCAGCCCAATTATTTCACTCTCTGAGCATTGTTTCCTGCGTTTTAAATGGTAATTTAACAGAAGGCTATTTTTTAGAATTCAATGAGTTTTTATAAATAATCCCACTCTAAAACTATATAACACAAGCTCTTCTTTCATCTCCTTTGGCAACCACACCAACCACACTACTAGTAAATGCTGGTTGTTATGTTTGGGCATTGTACACCGTTGGATTATGGTCTGCAGTAATTTTTGTTGTATGTACACATAAAATCTGCTCCACACTTTGGGAAATTTAATTATGACTAAATCTGTGCCATCATATGAGAGTTCTCACAAAGAACTTGGGCTTCTTGTATACTTTGGCTAGAATGGCTTCTTGTAGTTGTTGCCTTTCTATGTGTCCTTATGCCATTCTTTCAGCCCTGGCTCCCTCTATTTTTTTGACTGAGCAGGCCACAGAGCAGCTGCTTAGTTATGTTGCTGTCATTCATTGTCAGCTTCATCCAGGGGAGAGATGTTCAGTTCCAGGAAGAGCTCTCCAGTATTAGCATGCTGGCCAAACTCCAGGACCGCAGGATGGTGATTCC
>NW_011475952.1:15024-22574 GCF_000754665.1 Bison bison bison | reverse complement strand
CAGTGGTTAAGACTCCATGTTTCCACTGCTGGGGACCTGAGTTCAGTCCTTGGTCAGGGAACTAAGATCCTGCATTCTGCACAGTGCAGTACAAAAAAAAATACGAAGGTTATAATTTGCCCAAGAAAAGATTGATGGACAAATTTTTAATACTCAGAAAACTTTAAGAGATGATCCTGACAGAGATGAATTGTGGGTACTGTGACAGGGAATTAATGATTTAGGGGGAGCCACAATTAGATCACCAAGAACAAGTTGAAGGATTTATGACGTGAACTTTCTTTTTCTAGGTAACTGACTTGTAACTTAAGATATTTAATGCCTCTCATAATGTCCTTCTGAAAAAGTTGGGAAAATAAGTGTTTTAGATTGAACAGGCGGAATTATAGCCAACTGAGAATTTTGCTAAAGGAGAGTGTTCAGAAGAAATCCTAAGTGGTCTCTGTGCAGTAATGTGCTGGAGCCATGCCAGCTCTTGAGAGCTCTTTGTACACATTTCTTCCCAATGCCTTATTTGGTGAAATCACATTGGTAGGTTGAAATCGACCATTGTGGGACTATTCATACCAAGGAAATTGGTCAACAGTACAATCTGGGCTTTATTTTTCTCTAGAGAAGCCATTGTTAAACATTTACCGGCACACCATTGGGCCTGTTTTTTTTTTTCCCCTCAGTTTTGAATTCAGTCACTAAGAAATACTGTATTTATGAGTTAATGTGGTAGAGTTAGGGGAGAAAAGGATGTCACTTGCCCTGTGCTGAGGTAGCTTCTTGTCTAGTGGGAGAGAAAGACATTTGGCCTGCAAAGACCTACATATCATACTCCCTTGGTTTTTTCTTTTCTTTCTTCTTTCCTCTCACCTTGTACCAGTTTCTCTACTCAAATGCTATGTTCTTAGCCACACGGGTATTTTTGCCATCGCTTAGACATCCCAAGCTCATTCTTGCTCAAGGTTTTACATCTGCTGTTCTATCAGGAGTGCCTTCTTCTGGAACTTTGCATCCCTGCTGTACCCAAGTTCAAATATCACTTCTTCAGAAAAGCCTTCTCTGACTACTTCTAGACTAAAATAAGCAACTTGCTCTGCCTCTCAGGCATTCTTTTTTCATGAAATCCAGGTTTTCACTTTAAATTGTGGCATTTAAAATAGTTTTGATTTATAGAAGATTTCTAAAGATAGTTCAGAGTTTCTATTATATCCCCCATTCAGTGTTCCCTATTTTAATATCTTGTTACTATGATACATTTCTTAACAACAGAAACGCCAATGTTAGCATATTATTATTAACTGAATTCCACATTGTATTTGGCTTTCACCTCCCCCCTCCCTTAATCTAATGTCCTTTTCTGTTCCCCAATCACACCAGGATACCACATTCTGTTTAGTCATCATGTTTCCTTAGCCTCCTCTAGTCTTTGATAATTTCTCAGATTTTCCTTATTTTCGATGACCTTGACAGTTTTGAGAAGTACTAGGTGAGGCATTTTGTAGAATGTCCTGCAATTGAAGTTTTTATGAAGTTTTTCTTATGGCTACAACTGAGGTTATGGGTTTGGGGGAGGAAGACCGCAGAAGTAAAGTGCCATCCTCATTAGATTATATCAAGTGTACTTGCTATCAACATGAATTATCACTGATGATACTAACCTTGGTCAACTGGCTGAGCTGAGTGTTTATCAGGTTTCTCCCCTGATAAATTACTCTTCCCTCTCTCACACCCTTCCATCACAGTTCTCTTGAAAGAAAAGTATTAAATAAATACAGTCCACACTTGGAGGGTGGGGAGTTAAGCTCCATTTCCATGAGGGGAGGGTATCTACATAAACTATTCTTACATATCAGAGATTTGTCCACTCTCCTTCATTTATTTATTCAATTATTTGTTTGTATGAAGTATTTACCAGCATACCACTGTGTCTATGTTTCTGTAGGAATGCAAGGGGATTTATTTAGTATTTTGGGTTATAATCCATCACTTGTTGCTCAAATTGTTACAGCTTTGGCCAATGGTAAGTCTTTCAGATTGGCTCTCAAGTCCCTTTTATATGCCCTTTTCTTTTTGCTGTTGTTGTTTTTTGAATACTTCCTTACTTTCTGGTACTATAAGAGGCTCCCGGCTCATCTTGCATATTCTCTGCCCCAGTGTTTCTCTAAGAAGCCCCAGTTCCTTTAACTGGAGAATGATGTTAGAAATCATGATCTGGGCACTGAATGTGCTTGTTGCTATAGAGATATGTTTACCTGCTTATAAACCCACTCAGTGAAAAGAGCTAGAAAATATATGCATGCATATTAAGTCATGTACACACACTTACCAGAATTTTTATCTGTCGGCATTATATTAAGCTGAAGATGAGTTTATACTGATGTCTCCAACTCTAATCCAGTATCAAAGGGTGTATTCTACCTCCTTGTTTATCTGTAACCTTCAGCTCTAAAAGTGAGAAACCTGACTCCCACCATCTGCTATCCATTTTACTTGTTTGTTCAGTCCCAGTGTACATGTGTACAACTTCAGAATTGTTAACCTATACTCCCATGAGAAATAACTTTATGAAAACTAGATATAGTGTTTATATTCAGTTTCTCTCATCTTTAATCTTATAGCTTCCTGTCAAAAGATCATTTTCCAAAATCAAACTCCAGTTTTAAAGCATCATAACATTCATGATTATCTGGAATTGTCATAGTTATGTGTATGTTGTTGGTTTTCCCATATCTATTATAAACTCCACAAGAGCAGAAGAACTTGGTCTGTCCATCTTGCAAAACATTCTTAACCTCAGCCAAGACATCAAGTATAATGCCAATCATAGTTAATATTTATTATGTACAGAAATGAAATAATTCACAGTACAGTATATTTTTATCACTTGATTCTGTTCACTTGACCAAGTGTAATTAGGTACTAGGTGAATGATGCATTCCTTGAAAACGTGGAAAAATGTTTGATAGATAAAATGCCAATGAATTAATTTGTACTGAGAAATAAGTCTGCCAGTAGATGAGTACTCATATCAAACGATCTGTTTCCTCATTCTCTGTAGGAAAATACTATCCAAACTATACTTATTGAGCAAAATCAAATAAAGGTAACGCTAGTCACCAAGGGACTGAGCCATGGGGTAGAACCCTGGGGCCTTCGTCACACAATCCTCTATAAATTACAGTCAATTCAAATAGGTTATTGAAGGTAGACTGACCCTTCAAGTAGATAGGCCCCAAACTCATTTAACTCTCCTCAGAGAGTGAGTATCCCTTTATTCCAGCTGGATCCATATTATAGTTTCATAAAATAAGGTTAAATCCATGCCCTTACATTGTTACTGATAAGACCTATTAGCCTGGACTAATGTTGAACGGTTAATAGCTGCATTCTAGACAATTACTAGTAAAAACGCTCTTATCTTCACCACCATTCATACTTTGTTACCAGTTCAATTGATAAAAATAATACTTCATGAGTGTTGTTTGAATAGCATGTGGTACATATATTTCCAGATAATTTTTACTGAATTATTGGATTGTCATAGCAGATCTCATATTGCCTCTCTCCCTGCTACTCACACACATAGAAATGTTTTACAATCAGCCTTATTGAACGATACTCTCAGAAACAACCTTGCTAATCTGTGTGGTGCTGTTGCGGGAATAAAGTGTTTATGAAATTTAATAGAATCAAAAATGTCTTGGTTGGTGAAATTGACATTTCAAGTTGGGTGACAGGGATGGTGCAAAAATAAACTGGTATTTTTCATCTTTTAAAGTATATATCTTACTATTTGGATTTTTTATTACTTATTTTTTAATTGGTGGAAAATTGCTTTACTATGTTGTGTTGGTTTCTGCTGTACAACAAAGTGAATCAGTCGAATGCATATATATGTATATATATGTTCATGTGTGTGTGGCAGGGGGTAGTGTAAAATCGCTTCAGTCATGTCCGACTCTTTGCGACCCTGTGGACTGTAGCCCACCAACCTCCTCTGTCCATGGGATTCTCCAGGCAAGAATACTGGAGTGGGTTGCCTTTTCCTTTTTTCTGGGGATTTTCCCAATATCTAATTATGTATATATACATCCTCTGTACAACATATATATATATACATATACACATATATACATACATATACATATATACATCTCCTGTTTGAATATTTTTAGCCAAAAAAAAGTTTCTTACTTAATTTAAACTGTTAAGACAGTAAGAGAAAAACAGAAAGAAAAAAACAGAAAGAAAAGGAAATCTTCCAGAACTTGCCTGTGCAATTCTGAAAATATGTTATTCATTTACAACACACAATAACTTCTTTTTATGACCTTGCTCTGAAAGAAACATAATTCTACTTCATTCTTCATGCCAGAAATAAGTGTACTCCTGAGCAATTGTTTTTTTTTAAATGTTATGAACCCTGTGAAATATGTAATTGTCTAAATTTCACAAATTTATTTTGAATCTTAAAATAATTAAATTTGTGTCACTTTTAAAATATATGCTGCCTTTTCCAAGGGATAGATCCTTTTAAGCCTCCTCAAATGTTTTCTGAAGCAATATGAGGTATAAGTATATGACTTAAATCAAAATGATTACATGGTTAATTCCATCAGATGAGTATACAGGGGTATCCCCTATCTCTAGCACAAGAGTACACCTGGCAAATTGTCTAGAATACTCATGGCAGATATTGAAGTCACATTTTCTCTTGGACAATGCTGTATACAAACAGAACAATTCTTGACTCTTTAGCTCCACATTTCATGGATTATATACAAATCACTTCACTTCTTATTAAGGAGATAATTACACAAAGCATGTCATTGTGACTTGCAAGTACACATTATCTTACATGAATTGCATTTCAACATCTTTGATAGTGACCTGAGAATAGCTCAGTTGTTAAAGAATCCACCTGCAATGCAGGAGACCCCGATTTGATTCCTGGGTCAGGAAGATCCCCTGGACAAGGGATAGGCTACCCACTCCAATATTCTTGGGCTTCTCTTGTGGCTCAGCTGGTAAAGAATCCACCTGTAGTGCAGGAGACCTGGGTTTGATCCCTGGGTTGGGATGATCCCCTGGAGAAGGGAAAGGCAACCCGCTCCAGCACTGTGGCCTGGAGAATTCCATGAACTGTATAGTCCGTGGGTTCACAGAGTTGGACATGACTGAGCAACTTTCACTTTCACTTTTGAGAACTGTCTAAATCCCTGGAGAACTTGAGGGTGGTTTGATAACCTCAACAGGAATCTCTTAAGAATCTACCTCTTAGGATCACTATCCTTGCCAATATCCCATTGTTTCAGTTGTCTGTTACTGTAGAAAAACAACACTAGTCATTTATTATTCTCATGTCTTCACCATGTTGACTGTACTCAGCAGTTCTTTATTCTAGTCTTTCATGCAGTTGGACGGTGACAGAAGTTGTAATCATGCCTGAGAATTCCACTCACACATGGCTGGCAGGTGACTGTGGCTGCATGCTAGGACTTCGGAAAAGGCTGTTGATGGTGACACCTACACGGAGCCTTTTCATGTGACCCGGGTTCTGTTGGTAAACATCTTGAGAAAGAGAAAGCCAGGAGGAAACCTTATTGCTTTTTCAAACCTAGCCTGAAGAGTCAAGTAGAATCATTCTAACCACGTTCTATTAACTGAAAGCTAGTCACTAAGTCCAGCCCATATTCCAGAGGGGAACTTGACTTCAAAATTTTAATAGGAAAAGTAAGAATTTTTTGAACATACTTTCGGAACATTCCACATATTTTGCCTTTTGATATTAATTCTTATTTGTTTCAGATGACTATATTTCCTAAGTTCCCCATACTCTATATGGGTGCTTTATCCCGAGCCTGTATCTACTGACAGCTTGACATCACTGCATAGCGTGCAACCTAATGGCCTGGAACTCCATGTCTACTTGTCATTGTGTTCTCTTTCCAAAGTAATGCATCATTGCTGAATTCTGTTTTTATCTCTTTATACTTAAGGGGACAATGTGTTATGCTCAGATTAATTAAAAACAACTTGCACTCTTTGTTGCTGGTGATAGTCTAAGATTATAAGGTTTCTCTGGGGCTAATGTGTACTTTGATTAGGACTTATGGACATTTGTAATCATCCTAGTTCCCTTAGTTAACTCAGCAAAGTGGAACACAGTCTCCAGTGTGTTATATTGCCTTTATGCATCAGTCAATAGCAGCACCTCATAGACCATTTCATGTTCTACTCAGTTGGTGATCTATCGGGTTGAGTAGGGTTAAATCAAAAGACCAATTTATTCATGACATGGTTCTAAATACTCTGGAAAGATTTGTTTTTTCTGTAGGCACGTGAGATCACCGGAAAGAATCAAAGGATGGCTTTTATGACTCTTGCCCCTATCTATCATGCTTCCTAGAAATTACTGCCTGGAACAATACTCCCTGCCCTCTGAAATATAAAACCTTGGAAACATTCCATAGTACAGTCTTGCCATTAGTCAAGGTAAGACTCAATATATTTCTACAGTTAGAGAAGCAATGAGAATTATGGAAATTATAATACTTATAGTATTTTATTAAGTGGTATCTACTTAATATAGCAAATAGATATGGCAAATATTTTGCAAGTTCTTTGCATATGCATGTAAATAGGTTTAATGAAAATTTAGTGATTCCCAACTTTGGCACCAGGGACTGGTTTCATGGAAGAAAATTTTTCCACCACCTGGGGCGGGGGTAGGGGGATGGTTTCAGGATGATTCAAGCTCATTGCATTTATTGTGCACTTTATTTCTATTTTTATTTCTATTATTTGTTACAATTTTTTTAATTTATTACTTTATTTCCACCTCAAATCATCAGATCTTGGAGGTTGGGGATCCAGGTATGTCACATCTGTAGAAATCAGTCATTTCCAAAAGTATGTAATTTGATCCCTTAACTGATATTAAGATGATAATTCTATTTGTTACTCTACAATTTAATACCTTATTTGAAACAAGAGTGATTTTTAACCTTTGAACTATAAGATTTTAAATCAGGTTACTGTCCTACAGTATGGAATTTAATTTAGTTTCGTTAAATTAATACATCCAATTTGAAAGACAGTTCAATGTCTTTTGCTCAACACAGCTGTATGAAATTTCCAACAGAGAAGAAACTTCCCACTGTGTTTAAACTTTGAATGTATTTACAGAAGATTAAAAATACCAGCACTTTATAGTCACATGCTGGTAAAAATTGCCTTTGAAATAATTCATGAAGTAGGAAAAATGGAATTTCAGTAATGTAGAATATAAACCGGTTTTGGTTAAGAGTTAGTATTTGTACAATATTAAGAGATATTTAAAGGGCTTCCCTTGTAGCTCAGTTGATAAAGAATCTGCCTGCAGTGCAGGAGACCTGGGTTCGATCCCTGGGTTGGGAAGATCCCCTGGAGAAGGAAATGGCAACCCACTCCAGTATCTTTGCCTGGAAAAGCTCATGGACAGAGGAGCCTGGAGGGCTGCAGTCCATGGGGTCGCAAAGAGTCAGGCACGACTGAGCAACTAAGACTAACACTTACTT
>NW_011475952.1:12203-14924 GCF_000754665.1 Bison bison bison | reverse complement strand
ATATGTTTAATAGTATGTTTTGTGTTATATTAACATTTTTATTCCAGACCCCAGAACATTTAAAATAGATTTATTAAAATCTTCACTTCTCTGCTCTGATTAGGGAAGTGCTTATATCTTATGCTTGGCCTTTTCATTGTAGTTCTAAAATAGTCGCAATAGAGAATTATAGAGCAAGCGAATCAGGTTGCAGATTGGAAAATTAGAATCATTCATTGAGATGACTATAGGCAAGGTTTCTTAAATGCAAAATATACATATAAAACATATTGCCACAATGTGTTATGGTTATTGACATTAAAGAGAGAGTAAATTTCCTGGAATATAAAAAGTTTTGTATAGTGCTGTCTCTTTCAGAGTTACCCATGAAATGCCCCTCCAGCAATAGAAAAAAAAATCAGAGAACCCCAGCTTCACCCCAAATATTCAAACGTGTCTGACATGTCAAGATGCACAATGTCAGAGACTCTAGAACTCTGCTTGGTTGCTGTTTTGCTATCACAAATTTATATCACAAATTTACATCGTCATTACAATTTATCAATCAGTTCTTTTGAACTAACAGATTAGTTTATTTTTTTTTATTTACCTCTGGCAACCCACTCCAGTACTCTTGCCTGGTTAATCCCATGGACAGAGGAGCCTGATAGGTTGCAGTCCATGGGGTCTCGAAGAGTCGGACACAACTGAAGTCACTTAGCAGTAGCAGCAGAAAACTATAGTTGACTTAGTTTTCCCGTGCCTGGTTACACAAGACCTAGATAATAGTTAATACTCTTCTAAATTGGATTATGACACTAGGTGGCAGCCTTAAAAGTCCAGCATCATCTTTAGCAGGTATTTTCTAAATCTTAAGCTATGAGGCATCAACCTAACAAAATCTGTTTATAGTTATTCCTTACCCCATCCATGTAGACCTGGGCTCTTAAACTTACTTCCCAACAGTACAAGGAAAATAGAGCATAGGGGAGCTGTAGAGAAATAGTGTCCATTTCTGGCTGGGAAATTATGGAAGGGGGAGGAAAAGGAGGGAGAGAAGGAAAGAAAGAAGCAGTCACAATTTCTCAGTTTGTAGATATAGGATATAGGAGGGAGGTACTTTTGATAAATAAAGGTGACATTAATGCCTGAGAAGGAGGCCACTGCTTTTACTATCCACCAAGAGAGCTCGGAAAAGGTCACTTTGCCCTTCACTCCACTCTCACTTCACTTCACTCTCCCACCAACCTTGAACAATACTCTAGGAAGTTGGCCTATAATGGAATCTGACTGAAGGAAGACCTAAAATTTTCTTTTCCTTTCCTGAGCCAATCTCAGTTCCCATATGGCACTTGCACTGGATTGAGAAGTGGCTGACCCGATGAGGGGCTCACTGTAGCTGTCAAGTCAACAGATGTGATGGAGCGAGGTGGGGTCCAGTTGTTCTGACTGAGTTAAAAAAGACCAGATCACTCATTGAACCCATCACAAATTTCAGTCAAACTGTTAGCAGGGTTAACCACACCCATGTTTACATGGAATCTTGTCATAGGGACCAGAGGAATAAGTACCTGAGTACCTTGACTCATCAGAAAGATCCTTAAAGCCCTTTTGTCCATATTCTCTGATACCACCTTAGGGAGAGAATCAGGGCGGGCCTTAGGGAGGCTCTCTGAAAAAGTAAATATTTTAATCTAAATCTGATAATCTGAATTTTAAAAGATGCACCTCAATATTATTTCATCAGAGTAAGTTCAAACTAGATTGGCTATTTAGTGATATTTATTCTCCATTGATGCCTTGGTGGTTGAGGGTAGTATCTGAATAACAAATTAATGAATTTCATTTAATTTATTTTACCTCACAAGAGAAGGGAGAAAGTAATTCCCTCAGCTCACCTCTTTGGCCAGGGATCCCGCATTCCCTTCCCTGCCATGTTAGTGGAGAAAGAAAGGAAACACTACAGCATCCTTGTGTTTCTAACATACTCTGTAAATCTGAATTGCTGTGTCAAGTCTACTCATCTTGAGATCAAAGAATTTGCTCTAAGCTCCATGTTTAAAATAAACATTAGTCTTCAATCAGTAGAGTTTACTGAGTGCAAGAAACTGTGCTTGGAGGCATTAAGTTGTAAGTGTTCAATACACATTGTCATCATCACGGAGAGTCTATCCTCTCTTAAACCAATTCTTCATCATTGTTGTGAGTTATCTCCATGTCTTTTAATCCATCAGTTGCTTTCTGATGTCACCTATGCCCTCCGAGCTTGTAAAATAATTATGATTAGTTGTGCTAATGATGAAAGTGCCTACTTCTGTACCCTGTGTTAATGCCCTTCAGCAGGATACCATTAGGAATATTTCTAGTCAACAAAGTAAACTTTTTTTTTGCAGCAAGGGAGACTAACCCATGGGGAACAGTGAGACATTCCAATAAGAAGGAGTAGGCAATTATTCCAGGATTTGGGTTTATGCTCATTGATTTTAAGGAAGTTTCAAGGGAGTGAATGCTTATTTTAGAGTGCGTGTTGCAGAAAATGAGAGCAGTTTTTTTCTAGGTGACAGAAGGAACTGAGCAGGGCTGGAATTGTCACTGGGCCAATGGTAGTGATCACTCACATTAACAGAGAAGGGGAAATTCTTGGTCATTTTTGTGGTTGTCCAAGAACTTTGCTTTCATTGTTGCTGTTTAAATTTCTGTTACAGGAGAGATCAGTGTAGTCTTGTTTTTATCACCATCACC
>NW_011475952.1:11753-12103 GCF_000754665.1 Bison bison bison | reverse complement strand
ATCACCATCACCGAGAGAATCCTTGTCTGATGTTGACGTTCTGTGAGATTATGTTCAGCAAGAATCTACTATAGCCTATCTGGTAGCAACAAGGCCATCTACCAGTTGCCAAGACTCAGGCCTCTTATTTTCGTTCTCACCTAGAAACCTTACTCTGAACCACCAGGTCAGCACTGCCAGTTATCAAGCTTTTGCTGCCAAGAGTTGATCTGAAGAAAATTATGATCATTTGCTTTGAACATCCACTACAAATTAATGTTGTCTAGCCCTGAGTGCTCCTTCACTGCTCCTTGACAATAAAAAAAATATACTTCTTGATGAGTTCCTGTTATAATGACCACAGAAGCCAT